>NC_056745.1:999745278-999777778 GCF_019279795.1 Protopterus annectens | reverse complement strand
AGATATGATTTAATTTCATGAGCATGATGGCAGGTTATTCTTCCCTTCTGTTCTGGTTCTCTGAACAGAGAGCACATTGTTTTAAAATGTTGCTTTAGTTTCATATTGCTGCTTTTGACAACTTAATGTCTACTATTATGATCACAGTGCATTGTGGATTAATACATACTGGAAGCATTGGTGACATCGGTTTGGGTAACCAGTGGCCCTCACTTGTACATTTGGGTACGAAGCACAGGAGTAGTATCACAAAGACTGGATCGCATTGTGTATATACCTTTTTTGGGTTATTTTGTGTTATTTATGAAACACGGCATAAAAGCTATAACAGTAACTGTTCTTCTATTCATATTAGGAGTTCTGGCACTAAAACTCCAAGCAGACCCTTTATATCTAACTGCCAGTGCTCAGTGGATATGGATCTCAAAGCATAGCCATATCAAACTTCATATAGTAGAGCATGTATTACTCTTCTGATATATGTTGGTTTTCATATTATAATCACTAAACTGTTGTTTTACAAGACACTATCGGAATTAAGAGAGATATGCAAGAAAGCACACATTTTAATTACAGCTTGTTGGAACCATTTTTGTTAGTTATTTGCTGTAGGTTAACCAGAAAGTCAGGTGGGTTCATAGGTTCATAGGATGGTACTAGGCTATCTGTCCTAGGGCCTATACAAGCCTAGCCATAACAATTCCCTAGCTATTTCTTCCCATAATACTTACTTCCCTGGTCCCCTGTCTAGCAGGGCAACTGATGTGATCCCCAGAGTGAATTTCGTATCTTCCATTCAATTATCAAGGTTCCTTTTGAAGAGAGCCAAAGAGGCACTCAGCTTGACATGTGTGGACAGTCTATTCCAGAGTATGGGGAGTCTCTGGGTCAGGAACCTATCCCTCCAGCATGTTTTGTTCATTGTGCTGACCAGGTTTATATCCCTGCAGCGTGTGGCTCTGAGGGATTGGGATTTTTTTAAGTGTAGCATGTTCAACAGCACTGGGTTTGACATGGCCTTGTATGTTAAGCAGAGTTTTGAAGGTATATACTACATAAACAGTTGTTACATAATTTAAGCAATCATTTGGGAGCTTTGAGGAGTAGTGGGCTGATCACCCTCCTTTACTGATGATGAAAATGGGTAGATATACAGCTTCCAAGCTGAAATGCTATGTGATTATTTAAAAAATATGGCAGCTCTTGATCAAATAGCCTAAACACAATAAGTCATAGGTAAGTACTAGGCAATCAGTTTGCAAGCCATTACAAAACTAGCCAAAAACCCATATTCAAAAGTTTCCTCAAGCAAGGCAAAACAAGATAGGCTGGGGGAGAATATGAGGCGTGCTGTCCAATTTCCTAGGTTTATCTTGAAGATGCAAGAGTGCAACTCTGCTTGATATGTGGAGGACATGTGTTCCAGAGGTAAGGAACACACTGGAATATGAGTTTATTATACAACATGTCTTACTTATTTGCTTATGAAAGTTTAGTTCCTTTAACCAGACAATTTGAGGTGACATTTCTTCTGTGAAGGAATAGGAGGTCAAAGAGGTTGTATCTTCTATGGCTCAAAATGCTAGACACAGATTTATATGGAGGAGTCTACAATAAACTGAGCACAGAGACATGGCTTCCAGTCTGTCCTGATAACTAAGATTTTTGAGGGCACTGATCTTTTGAGCAATGAATCTCTGAGGTCTACCAAGTTGAGTGATATGTTTAGACTAGTACATGCTAAAAGGTGTTATATTCAGAAATGGATCTGATGAGATATGAGTAAAGGGAAATTAATTCTTCTTTGGATCTAGTGGAGGTGCCTTAGGAAATAAGTTAAGTGACAGAAGGCTTTCTGAACTACTTTGTAGACATGGTCAAGAAGAGTGCCTAGATCCCTTACAAAAGTAATTAGTTGGAAGAGTGTATCACCTGTACTGTAAGTAAAACGTTTTGTTTAGTAAGGTGAACTATAATATGCTTTTTATTCCAAATTTAATTTGATACTATTGTCTTTGCACCAATTGCTAAGATGACTTAACTATTGCTGGAGCAACTGTGAGTCAGACAAAGACTGAATAGCACCATCCAATTCAGAGCTATCTGGAAAGTTAGTGAACCATAGGTCAGCAATATGGCTAGAAGGTATGAGAGTAGATACCAAATAGGAGACGCCCCAACACAGAGCTCTGTTGTACAACATAGGTAACTTCTGGCTGTCACTTGTGGCATCTGTGACTCTAGCCACATGGGGCTGTCTACTATGTTTTAAACAGGCATCTTCTCTCTTTTCACTGAATTTCTACTTCCCCATTGACATATCAATATTATAAATTTGCTTTGCTTAGGTTTAAGTACCTTTTGGTCTGAAAATGCATTAAGTCTTCTCCCACAATATTATTTAATAACAGATTACTTATGTTCAAGAGTCCTCTTAATATATTTTCCAATCAAGTTATGAGTGAAGGTACAGTTACTGAATCCCTGCTTCACAGAACTAGAATGCAGGGTTCAAACCTGTCTTCTACTCAATACCTATGCCAGTTTTGCATGCTCTTCTCATGTCTAAATTGATTTTATTTAGGTCCTCCTGTTTCTTCCCATCTCCTGAAAACATCCAGTTTGAATGATTAGTCCAGACTGCCAATGTATGTTGTATTATGCATTCCCCTTGTGGCCTTGCAAGGCTCAAACAGTCTCTGATTACCAGTTTGTTTATGAGGTTAATAAATTAATAACTAAAAATAAATAAATCATATCTTTAACACACACATTTGTGTGTGTATTTGTGTTTATACAGCTATATCTATATATATATATATATATATATATATATATATATATATATATATATATATATATATATATATATATATATATATATATATATATGGTTCCCCTTCACAATCTCGAATTACTGAATGCTCGAAATTCAGTAACCCAAGACTGTATAGTCGAACCAACAAAAATCTCGAAACCCACAAGCATGAAAACAAAAATCCCCAAACATACAGAACACATACACCACACAACATGCACACCATACAACCCACATCAAATAAACTACAAGCCCTACACTACATGCACACAGGGGGTCAAGCCCCCCTGCACCCCCCACACACCCCCTACTTATATATTCTAACTCCGAGATTGCACTAATACATAAAATGAAAAACACCACACAGACATTTTACACTGCCTCGCACACACACACACACACACACACACACAAATACAGACACATCCAACACTCACACTCATACTCCCACCTCCCTACCCTAATGCACACACAACTTGCAAAACACACACATACACTCACTTACATTCACTTCCATAAAACATCCCGACTCACACACTTCCCATCCTGTAGCTGACATGCATAAGCGTGAATTTGAGATATTTGAATTTGTGCTTATGCAGATTCGTGCTTATGGGTTTTTGACTTTACAGTCTCAACTTACTGAATTTCGAGCATTCAGTAATTTGAGATTGTGAAAGGGGAACCTATATATATAGATATATATGTATATATATATATATATATATATATATATATATATATATATATATATATATATATATATATATATATATATATATATATATATATATATATATATATATATATATGAAGTAAAGGTACTAACCAAGACTTGATGTAGAATTCTGTTCCAGCACTACTACTCTCTCTTTTTTTTTTTTTTTGCTGGTTTCATCATCTTTCCATTCATATCATTTTTTTTCTATGACAGCCTTTCAATGTATAGTGGATATCATATTAGATTTCCAGGCCTCAGCTTTGGAAATCCTATATCAATTCCTGGATGTTATGCTGCTGCATGAAGAAGGCCATATGTGCTTCCCACAAGCAACAGAGGAGACAACCATGACTATGTGGCCATTGTACAACGTAATCTGTTCGCTGAGGTTCTGGAGGTCATTGACTGAGCCACCCATTATTGCCAAGACCCCACCTGCTTCACATGATATACAGTGAATCATTTGCAGGGTGTGTACAATGCATATGGTTACTAAATGTGTTTTTGTACCATGTAGACAGTACTCATTTTCAACATCTGGCACACATGTGACCTGTACCAGCAGTTCAAGTGGAAGGACTTTCCACAATGTCATGAGCTAGTGTACACATTGCTAATCCTAAAGTCTATGCTGATCATCCCATGAATTCAGGAAGCCAAACTCTCATAAATGAGCTTGCTGTTGTGTGCTACAGGTGATGCTGCATATGTCTTGAAGTCATGGCTGAGGAATCCCTATTAGATAGAGGCAGACCTATCATATAACACCACACTGGCACAGACAGGAAGAATTGTCTAATGTCTGTCGAGAGAGCTAAAGTCTGTCTTCTGCTGCCCAGCTATATCTGGTGATATAATACAGTATGCTCCTGAGACATGAATCAAGTTATTTGAGGTAGGCATCACCTTGTGCAACATGATGCTACAGAACAGTTATAGCAAGGAGATACTTTAGCAATGGTGGTCTTACTTGTGGCAGCAGCAGATAGGGTGAAGAGTCAGAGAAGGCCACCACTGCAATATGAATCTTAGTAAGCTCAGAACTATTGATTCTTGTGACAATTATGCCTTGATAGTTCCTACTCTAGACTGTACCGCCTCTCTCAAAGAGGGCTAGGACAGTCAAGCTTGGAGTAAATTTATGAATACACATCAGAGTGACCAGATCCTGTTTGTAGGAAGCTAGTGCTCCACAGTACTTTATCTGCATGGGAGATTGTATTTTATAGGTGAGGAGAGACTGAGTAATTAATTTCTCTCTCTCTCTCTCTCTATATATACCTATCTCTCTCCACCTGCTGTTGTTGATACACTAAAACAGGTTTAGATCCCTTGATCTAGTATTTGTGGAAATATTTCATTTGTGAACATACAAGACATCATAGTCAACTGTTTCCCTTATTGCTCAAATGGTAAGGCATAGTTTATCCTGTGAGAAGCCTAGAAGACACAGATAAAAAGGGACAGTGTTCTTATTCTTTTCTGGTAGCTTTGAGAATTTAAGCTTGTGATCCTCTTAGTCAGGAAATTCAGGGGTCTTTCTTTTTGAGATGTTTGGTGAGATACATCCCAAAGACAGTGCTGTATTTGATAAATTGTTCTGATCAGTGGTAAATACAAGAGTATAATAACATCTTTCGATCTATATATTATTTCCTCTGTGATCATCTGTGACAAGTAAGATTTCCTGACAACCATTGCTACATGCTGGTCAAAGCAGAGAGAATGATCAACCCAGGTTCCCACATATGTAAATACATTTTCATTTTGAAGTGGGGTATTGCCCGTGTCATATGCTTGGAGGGTGATTTGTCTGCAAATTGACAATGCTGCATTTTTAACATTTAATTTAAGCACATTTTCAATACACTGGGCATTTACAACTGCAAGTTCCTGCTAGAGGGCTTCTGTTTCTAAGATTTGATAATGACTTTCAGACTGCAGTCATCTAAAAACACTGATATCCATAGGCCTTTGTACTTACTTTTTAGGTCATAGAAATAAATAAAGAACAAAAGTGGTCTCAGCACAGAACCTTGCAGGACACCATTGGTCACCTTCATGTTCTCTGATGCTGACCCTGTCACCTGTGCATGTGGGTTCTGTCTCTTAGCCAATTTGCTATATTTCTTATGATATTGGATTCTGTTTATAACACATTCATTTATTAATAATGGGGCATGCTGTCAAATGCCTTGGCCAAAACAAGGTACATTATGTGTAAATGTTTGATCACTGTCAATAACTTGCATTACCTTTGTTTGAAGGACTTTAACAGATTCATTAAACAAGATCTACATTTTACAAAACCAAACTGTTGCTGTTCTTGTCTGATGATACTTTTAATGTCTATGCCAATCATGTCTGATATAATGTGTTCTTTTGCCTTACAAATCTATTCAGGCAAATGGATCTATAGCTGTAAGGTTTGAGAGTTGTTAGTAGGGCCACATTTATGAAGTGGCATTACCATTGCTGCACTCCATACTTTGGGACTGAGCTTATAGCCAGGCCTTGGCTAAGTAGTTCATTTATTTATCAATTGATGACTGGATTAGTCCCACTAGCTAATAGCTTCATATCAGGAGATACCTGAGGTGTTATTAATTTCTGAGTAAAAATTTGAGGAGACATCATAGAAATTCCCCTTGTTTGGAACATGCACATCCCATTCTTAGAGCATTGATGGCTGACAGGACAGTGTGCAATGAGGGAAAGACAGCAGAAGTCAACAAGATGAATGTCAGTGATGTGGCGAGCAGTGGCACAATTGGTAAATGGTTTGGAATTTGTTTTTCAGGAAAATTTGTATGCTGATGCAAAAAAAAAAAAAAAAAAAAGAAGAATGAGGGATTGAAGCTAATGTGACTTCAACCCTCCAGTCAGGAGGGTTGCAGAAAGAGTTATTAAAGGAGATGGTGATTTAGAGTAAGCCTGAGAATGAAGGAGATGTTTGCTTGGGGGACATTATGAATAAAATTAAAAAAAGATAAAATGGAAACAATCCAGAAGGGTGAAAGTGAAATTGAAAAGAAATTGTATAAAGAAAAAGTGAAAAGGGGTGCAAGGGGAATAACAGAAATGAAAAAGGAGGAAGACAGTATAAAGCAAAAGTATGTGGTGAGGATTCAAAATAAAAACAGAAAAATAACTGGATAGGTATGAAGTTTGGTGCAAGTTAATAGTTCCTTTGATTGTAAAAGTTCAAGAGGTAAGAGCATTTGTTCTTATAAACAAAGAAACATTTTGCAACCTTATATTTGGGACTATATATACAATGGAACATTTTCCTGGAAATATGAAAGGAACAATTGCTGTAAGCCTTGGAACGCATATGTAATGAAATCGTTTAACAGAGAGACAAAAATAAAATATATGGGCAATTCTGAACAGCAGTAGAAAGAGAAACTTTGAAAGGCAATTTAAAACAGTTATATAAAGACGTGCCTGGCATTGAAAATATTTATGATAAAAGAGGTTTATGGGCTGGTAGATAGGACTGTAATATTGTGTTAAAGATAGAAAAAGATAAAACTATACATAGTCCAAGTATGATGAATATTGAAGGAAATAAAGGTGTAGTAAAATACTTTTGGCAACCCAAAACATGTTTTTTTCCTGTGGAAGAGAATGTCATCTGTTAAATAATTGTGATAAAATAAAATATTACATTTTTGCAGAACAGGGTCATGATGCAAGAAAGTGTGAACTGAAATGCTATAAATGTAACACAATTGGGCATTTATATATGGATTGTAAAATTTAAACTAATGATATGGAAACTGAAGAAAAAAGAAAAGAAAATGAACAAAGAGAGGAAATGTTAGAGGTGGTAGATGTGAAAAAAATAGATAAAGAAGAGAAAGCAAAATATAAAAGGGAGGAAATAGAGGAGGGCTCTGAAATAAGAGATGAAGATATACATTGAAAAGTAGTAAAAAAATGTATTGTTTAACGGGTAAAAGATAGGAAAGGAAAATTTAAAGGGATACGTATGAAAGAAAAAAGAAAGGAAGTTAATAAGAAATAAAATAAAGTTATAGTTAATAAAATGGGAAGTATAATTTCTAAGAAGTTTAGGAAAAGGGAAATAATAATTTTAGAGTGTGCTCAGTAAGTGCGAACAGTATTAAGATTATAGTGAAAAGAATAAGGATTTTGGAATCATACAATAAATGAGATGTAGATTTAATCATATTTCAAGATAAAAAGAGTTTTAACAAGTACAGAAAGATTACAAACAGAAAAGATATGGGGTAGATATAATTTACAATTTAGGAAATGATCAATGTTCTAGAATAGCTGTGTTTTGCATACATTCAGTGAAAATATAAGATCTAACATTGATGAAAATGGGAAGACATTATGAGATGTAAATTATTTTTTGGGATAAAAATTAATGGACTTACGGAAGGGAAATTTGCAAAACTGAAATAGAGAAGAAGGTGAGACAATTCTATCAGGTATTCTGATCATCTAGTAATATGGCTAAAGGTAAATGAATACAAGGTATGCAAATAGTCAAAGGAAAAATGTTAAATAAGAAAGCATGATGAAGAAGAAAAGGCATTAATAACACAGTTATGGAAAGATCATATTACTATGAGAGCATTTTATAAAAAAGGGTATGAATGGTGGATAACTTTTAAGGCAAAATATAAAAAAATGTTTTTTACAGAGGCAGTATGATGTAAAAAAACAGATAAAGTATAGAAGATTATTCTGATAAAGAAAAAGAATAATATAGAAACATCAAGAACAACTTAAGGAGCTACTATTAACCAAAGGTATTTCTTGCAAGGAAAAAGAGAATAAACATCAACATGTTTAAGTAGACTAGTGATGAAAAATAGTAGTGTAGTAAAGAGAAATGAAAATGTGAAAGTGGAGATAGAAAGAAATAAAGACAAATTATGAATATTTTAGACGACTATGTACAAGAAATGTTTAAAGACAAAAAGAAGAAATTGAAGATAATACAGGAAGTAAAAAAGTCAGAGACAAAACAACAAATTTGAAAAAGAGATTTCTTCATATGAGTTACATAATGTATTAGGACAAAAAGTTAGATTCAGCTATAGTACCAGATGGATCAGAATAAAAAATGTATAAAAATTTAGTGGAATGGCAAAAAGGGGTGTCAAAAATTATTGATGATTGTAAGAGAGTTGTGGATCATATTATAAATGTAACAGAAGAAGCACAATTTATGATTGGAGATCCTATTAAGGCATGTGATACAATAAGACATGAAATGTTATGGGTGATAATGAAGGTATACAATATAAGTGAGAAAATTAGGAAATTATGCATATCCACATAGTAATAACAGGGTAAGCATTTTAATTAGTTGCTGTTTAAATAAAGTAATGCACTTGTCAAGTGGTGTAAAACAAGGATGTCCTGTGCACTGTATACTTCTTGCTTTAGTTATGAATGTGATAGTATGTAGGATACATTTTAAAATGAAGGATATTGGATACATAATGCCGGAAGGATTAAGAATTGCAGTTTTTATTAATGCATGTGGATGGTATTATAGTGATTCAAAAAATAAGATTTAGACAAAAAAAGCAATATTTTGTTTAAATGATTATTTAGATGCAACATGTATGACTCTAAATAAAGATACAAGTTAAGGATTGCATGACGTGGTTAATATAGGGGGAATAGGTTTTATAAAGAATGAAGTTTCTGTGTTAGTTATAAACTTTGGGAATACAAATGCAGCTAAAATTCACTGGGAAAACTAATAGAAGAATTAAAAGAAATGTGCCTTTTCTGGAAACATATAATTTATCATTTAGAAAAAAAGTTTATTCATTGAATTCACTATTAATAGAAAATAATATATTTAGCAAGATCATTTATGTTGCCAATAATGTTTGAAAAGGAACTGCTACAGATAATCTTTTCATTCATATGGGGGTCTAGATTGAATCCACTAAGAGAAGGATTTTTTTTTCCATTTGAATAATGATGAATGAGGTTTAGGGTTAATAAACCCAGTGGCATATGTTACTTCTCTAAACTTGTATAAAATGCTTAATTTTATAAGTGAAGGAAATCAGGGATTATTTGTAAAAAATGTTTAAATATAAATTTAGCAAATTCTGGCAGATGATGAAAAGGAAGAAAAGAGAAGAAGAATACATAAATAAAGAAATTACATATTTTCAAGAAAAAATATTAATGTGGAAAATAAATATTGATGCAGAAAATGAGAAAAAAGCGTGGTATAAAAATATAATGATACAATATTATTCTCTTAACCCATGGGAAAATCTAACAGAAGAAAAATAATAAATCTGTACACATAAGTGGTGTAATAAGAATGTATAATGTCAAGACTTTTTATGGAGGCTAATCATAAATAAATTAATACTAAATAGAAATATGTTATATATAAAGCAAAGTGAAAGAATATGTTTATATTATGGGGAAGAAGAAATTACAGAATATTTATTTTAAATGTAAAACAGTCGTCAAAAGTAATGTAAAGAAAATTTCTTTGAAGATAAAAAAGACATGGATAAGATAAATATAGATAAGACTGACTACTGGTATTAAACTTTAGGACTATGAATTCTGAGCTTGTGTTGCTGCATCTCCTCTCTTTTCAATATTTTTACATTTTCAGTCAGATTTTAAGAATGCAGATTTTTTTCAAGGAAGATATTACAATCACTGCCTGAGCCAAAGCAGCTGATACTTTAACTAAATGCAGCAAATCATTGTAAGCTGATCTGGGAGATACATGTATTATACATTGAGATACTAGGGTAAATCGAATTGAGCTAGAACTAAAATCACTCATATTTTCTATAGAAAAACTTTTTTTGTCAATTAAGATTACGTTTTACAATTGCTAGAGTAGACTTGAGAGGCTCTCCTTTGAATGTTTGTTAGACAAACAATACAATGAGCTATGCAGATGTTTCAGCATATCAAGTACATGTGTTATGATGTTTCATAATCCACAAAAAAGGGCCACTGATACTAGTAAGCTTGCTAGAATAGGAGAACCATGAGTTCATAAAATAAATATCTGAATGTCAAACCTGATCTACTGATTCTTCAAGAATTCTGGTAAAATGCCCTGAATCAAATGGTTATATAAATACATGATATCTGCAAGACACATCTTATTTCTGAAGCAGATGATGAATACTTTATTAGCCCTTTTGTTAACAAAATAAAAAATGTGATTTGATACTTACAAGTGCTACATCAGTTCACTTTAAGATCCAGTCCTTCACTGGCCTAAGACAATTTCTGTTTGATGTCTGCATACTGTCCACGCATTGTTGAAAATTTCTTTCGGCATCTGGTTTCTGGCTTCATCCCATAATCTGCAGACATGCTGGTATGTTGGATGGTAATGTTGGCATGTCACTCCCTATATGTTAATGACAGAATGGATGCCTAAATATGTGAGCTCTGGAAATGAGTATTTTTTTGCATTTTTCCTGAACAGGCCCTTATATACAGTACATAACCCTGAAATGAATGAAACTGGATGTGTAAAATACATACGTAAGAATGCCTTTGCCATGGAAACCTGACAGACTAATTTTTCTGTCCACTCTTCTTTCAGATGAATATACAAATGTGTAGGTAATCATACATATACATATTACATATAAACATGGTTGAATTGTAACTGCATGGCTTTATAAGCAAATATAATGATACATGTAAAAGCAAATTGCTGTCATTGTGAATAAGAAGATAATTTCATGAAGCAGTAGTACATGCTTTCAAATAAAATACAACTGATGGTAAAAATGAAAGCATTATTTAGAAAATGTTAAATTATCTGTGGGGACTGTGTCCTGCAAGGGAACACACAGGACCATGGGCTCATGGCCTGCCACATCTTGGTGTGGACAACATACTTCCCTCTGTAGCACTGAATGCATTATTTATTTCTTAAGCTTGATTCCCACATTGGTCACCTAACCTTTTACAATGTGTAACTCCCAACATTTTTGTGTCCATCACCATCCTTGTCTGTCTAGTTTGTCCTGTATGTCTGAACCTGCTTACAGCCATTACAACATAATACAACATAAGGTACACAAAAGTATGTGGTGTGGTCATGACAAGTGTCAGCATACAGTATCTGTCAGTAAGCACTACAAGTAGCATGGCAAAACAACACTGCATTACACAAGTACATGCATCAGACACATAGCTTCATTTCCCTGCATCGATGGCGAGGATGACAGGGATGTGGCACAGGTATCAACACTTGCACAGGGTATTGTGTGGGGGTGCAGGAGACCTAGCCTGACCCAACAGGTTGACAGCATGTGTGTGAGTCAGGAAGGGAAGCAGGTAAGATGGACCATGGAAACATGCTGTGTGTTTCTGTAGGTGAACTGCATTTGACAGTGGTGTGTAAGTGCATGCATGTACACAGTCAAGCTCAGTGCTAGCTCTACATGTGTGTATAAGTGACAGCTTTTAACCATGCATGGTAGAGCTGACTGTTCACTGTCTCCAGCACCGAACATGGAAACTGGCTCTGGCATGAGTTGTACTGGCGCCTCCATGCCCAATGTCAGAAGTGGTTCTAGTACCTTATGGTGACTGCTGTCTGTGGGGACTGTGTCCTGCAAGGGAACATACAGGACCATGGGCTCATGGCCTGCCACATCTTGGTGTGGACAACATACTTCCCTCTGTAGCACTGAATGTACTGCCACTATGGCAGCGTGATTGTGCATGGCCATGGGGACTCTCAGCAGATAGGGTTGCTGACCTGCTTCCACATGTCCAACACTCAACTCCAACCACATGTTCCAGCACAGACACTGTGCATTCCAAGACAGACACTGTCTCAGCCCATCTTCTGTTCACTGCATCAGGGAATCAAACCAGGGTATCACCAATGCAGTGGAGGCAGTCACAGGTGTCAGACTGTGATGCATCCATAACCTTAAGCATATGTCTGGAGTTACATTCAGAATTGTCTTTGCCTCCATGACAGCTCGAAATGTGCACCTAGTGACCAGTGATGTGACACCTGCAACAGGTGGTGGACAGACAGCAGGCCTCCTACAAGCACACTTATTAGTCTGCCAGTGTGGAACCTCACCAGCTCTCTGGCTATGGCTGTTGTGTACACTCACTTCACTCATAATTGCCACACATTCCTGTTAAATGTCCCCATCCTCTGACTGTCCAATATCTGTGGCCTCTGGGGACTAGGCATGTGTAAGCATACTGACTGTGTACGGTGACAATGAGGCAGAAGAGGGATGTCAACCTCTGGGACAGATTCATACCCAGAACTCCCAACTGTGCCTCACTGTGATCACCATCATCATCAGAGTCTGAGGAGACACTGACATCAGGTTGTGTAGGGGACAGACACCACCCCCCCCCCCGTCACCTGAGATAAGAAAGGAAAAAGCAATACATTAATACCTGCACTATTATGCTTTGCAATACTATGTTGTAATATATGTAAAGCTCTATACACTGTCGTCACTACTACAGACCTGTTGAAAACCCAACCTCATATAGTAGGACATGAGGACATTACTCTTCCCACTAACCTCTGTAGTTACTTGACAATAAAAGCTCATTACACTGTGATCTCATCAGCAACAATAAAGTACACTGCTGACATTCATGTAGACTCTGCACAGTTGACAGATATGACACTCTGTAATGTCTTGACAATACTGTCACATCTATCTACAAGCATAGGTATGAGTCTAACGTGTGTACAGTCAGAAAATATGTGTGCAATTGGCAATCATGCCAACAGTACAGCAATGCAGGCAGCAGGCTTGGGATGACACTTTAGGGATTACATTTGTGTAAAGCCAACAGAATGAAAAACACAATGAACAGATAAAAACCTCAAACCGGTGACCTCCAAAACACATTTATTGCTCCTGATTTCTCGGCTATAAGCCTTCAAGGAAGATAAAAGCATGAGCAATCTCCCATGTATATATATTATAACCAAGCATTCAATAAAACAATTAATAAAACTATTAAAACTTCAATCAACATACTGAAACACTTAAAGTGAGAAATTTCATTTCAAAGCAAATTTTTCCAATTTAGCTCTGAATTCATACCTTTAGGACTTAAAGTGTCAAATTTAAGTATATAAAGGGCTTCTTTATAGAGCAACTTACTTTTTATACATACATCTAAGGGGCCTTATCAATTCTATCCAGAATTGTACCCTGTGATGGGCATAGGCAGAGAGCATGAACACTTTGGATGACAATAAGCAGTAAGAGTAACTGTGGGAGCTGTGTCAGCCTTGTTGTAGAGGCAGAGTCAAAGTGAGGGTACCCTTCCCAGTCCAATTAAGGCATGTGTTTAAGGTAAATATGTTAGGCAATGGTATTACTAATAGAGTACTTGGCAACATGCTTGTTTTGTCCTTGAATGACATGGGGGATACATATGAGAATATGTCCACCATTTGGGTGACTGTCAGGCCATGTATTACAGTCTGGTAGTAACTTGTAGTGTGTAGGAGGGCAGTCCTTCTTGCAAGCAGGGAGTTTAACTGTGTATGTTACTTGTGCAGCTGTGCTAATTGGCACTGTGGGTTTGAAAGGATTGTGTGGTGCACTCTGATATTAGTAACCCTCATCTGCAATACCTGAGTTGAACTTCTCTTTGAATGCATATTAACACATGACATGACACTTTATGCACATATAGTTTTGCTATACGGATATGTGAAGTGTGCTTTTATCTGCAGGCCTTTGACTTCCATCAGTGAAAAGGAGACATTTCGTTTGAAATGCATTGTGTGGATAAAGAGTGCATGTCTCAGTCATTAATTGCTGGCTTCACAATACACTAATTCCACTGCTGGACACCACTGGATTTGAACCCAGGACTGTGTGTGGCAAAATGTACTGTTTGCAAGATATTTAACAGAATGATCGACTGAGTCACTGCAATGATCTACCGAGTCACTGCTAGAACAGGTGTATTTGCAAGATATATGTCAACACATACAGACTGTGATAAACATTTTTAACATTCACCAGTATGTGCATGGCTTTATATGGCGGTATTTCTGCACCAGGGTCCCATTTGGACATGTATTTTGCCATTAATGCCTTAGCAGGTATATTTCTCAATGTTGTTGATAAAAGGGCAGATTTACCTTCTATCACAGGCCTCACTTACATCCATTATTATGTGCTTGGGTTTCTAATGGTGTAGTCTTGCACAAGAGTACAAGGTACACTTCCATGTTTTCCATTACTTTTTAATCAAGTTTGTGCGATGAGGCACAACATGCAACTCTGCTGAAACATGCTTAATAATAGTAACTGGCATTACTATGTTTTGTTTAAGCCACCAGTTTTAATTAAGAGCTGTGTGGCATGGCAGAATAATGTAATGGTCTGCAGCTGTGATGGTCTTGCTTTCAAAATATGGGACAGGTATTTATTTTGTACCTATTTAATATAAATTGAAAACATGTATATTCAATATGGCTGTATTTAGCTGAGCTTAGCGAAGCTGCACAACATGGTGTGGAATATGGTTTGAAATATGGGACAGCTGTCTATTTTGTACATGTTTATTATAAATTTAAAACACATATATTTAATATAGCTCTATTTAGCTGAGCTTAGTGAAGCTGTGCGACATGGTGCATTGCACAGCATTGTGCTAAACATTATAAAGAAAAGAAATTTGGGGAGATAGGAAAGTGGTGAAATGGGGTGCAACCAGGGGGAAAAACATAGTGAAAGGCAGGGAGAGATGTACAGGAAGGGTATAGGAAAGAACCATAGCTATCCATTACTTTTACAGCAACAACTGTGCACTTTGACAGAATTTGTACATGACTTTGAACTCTCACCTCCAGAGAGAAGGGTGAGGACAACATAACTGCATTGTCAAGCCAGTTAGAGCAAATTACATGTGTCTAGTGGACACGTGTCTGAAATGGAGAGTTATGTATGGGACAATATTTTTTTGGGGGGTACAGGTGCCCATTTTTTTAAAGATGATTGTGGAATGTTGGGGAAGGAACATAGGTACATGTGGGGGAAGTAAGTTGGGTAGGTAAGGATGCATTTGCAGAAAGAAAAGACAGACAGCACAACAGACAGGGCTGGTGTGTGACACATGAGGGGGTGAACACCTTGTATGGGGAGGGTGTTGTGGAATCCCAGTCCCATGTGCCTCCACAAGGCAGCAGCATGACTCACATTACCATCCATGGGACTGTCAGCATTGCATTGTCACTGCCTCACAGGGTGGCAGTAGTAGAGGCTGGCCACCAGGGTGAGGCTGCCCCACCAGGTTGGCCAGCTTGCCCTCCATCCAGGGCAGGTGACGTCCAAAACCATGGTACACAATCCTGCACAACAAAACTGGCAGCTCATCCTGGGTGACAACTCCCCCTTCACCAGTGGTGCCAGAGGGGGGCACAGCCCCTCCCCATGTGGCAGAACTGCCCAACACCACAGGCAGTGCTGGGGCAGCAGAGGGGCACCACCAGTCTGGGACCCAGTGCCATGGCTGGAGGAGGCAAAGTAGACAAATTAGCCAGAACCAGACTACCTTGACGTGCTGTGATAAATGAAGTATATCAATAAGTTAAGGTTAGTAATAACCAAACCATTGTTAGTATTAACAGAATGGAACACAATATTTATTAATCCAAATACATATTAATGTATATTATGTGTAACACAACATTAACTACATAACAGTCAGTATGTTAACAGCAAGCCGGTAAGGATTAAATCATAAAGTCAACATAACTGTTAGTTTAACAAAATGTGTTAATACTGAATCATAATGATACATAACAATAATAAATTTAATTTTAACAAAATATATTTAGTTTAACAAAATATGTTAATATTAAACCATAATAATAAATAACATTAATAAATAAATGTAGATAAGGGGTGGGGGAGAGACAAAAACATTCCATTAGTGACACTGCAGATGATATCCCTGAAAACACTGGTAATACATACTTCGACAGGAGTGTAGTCTCAATTCTAAGTACAGTGACTACAATTCTCCTATAGCTGATGCAGCAGGTACATACCTGTCAAGCTGATAGCATGGGGCAGTATGGGCCAAGCACTAACAAATGCAGGTAGACAAGTACACAGAACCGTTTCACATAATGTGAACTTATATAACTACCAAGGTGTTCTGTAAATGGATTTGGTAATACATTGCATTCCAGGTAACCATTTATCTGGTAATCATGTGACAGGTGGATTAGGCAGTTTTAATTACAGTGTGAGAAATTGTGACACTTGAGAGGCATGTTTGTGTACAGTAAGTAAACTAGACAGCCATCATGCCTCATGCCTCAGCTGGCAAGCATGAAAGTAGAGTCCAATAGCTGTGACTGCAGCAGACATCTACATGTAATGTAACAACTGACTGCAGCAACTTACTACAGACATGTGATGAATACAGCCCTACTGCAATTATTAAGACAGATTTATTTTGGAAAACACAATGCTGCTTAACACTTTATTGGTATTGCTGATAATGCTCTGTGAAATCTACATACAATATCTGCTCATACCGTGGGCTACCTCAACCATATTCCTATTGTTCCTGGAGTGGGAAAAAATGAGAGCATTATGTGACTGGAAATTGACCTGGAAACAACCTTGAACCATACTATCAGTTGAGCAATGCATGTAACATGACATTCTTTTTGCATTCTAGAGTTATTACAGTGTTATACTTGACTGCAGTGACAGTAGAACATGCATGCAATGAATACAGCTGTACTGCAAATAGTAAGACAGATTTATTTAGGAATCCACAATGTTGCTTAAACCTTTATTGGTATTGCTGATAATTATCTCTGAAGTCTACACACAATATCTACCCATAAAGTGGGCTACCTCACCCATATACCTTTATACCCTGGAATAGGAGGAATAGAGAGCATTATGTAACTGCAGTTGGCTTGGTGACAGCCTTGGACCATAATATGAGTTGAACAATACAGTTTGCAGGCCATTAGTTTTGCATTCTACAGCTATTACAGTGCTACACTCGACTGCAGCTTCCTTACCAGAGACATGCAATGCATACAGCTCTACTGCAATTATATTACAACACCACAATCCTGCTGTACACCATTTTGTTACTAGTATAGATATTGTTTATTGTTTATTGCAATACAGTTGTTATTGCCAATTTATTGCACTACAGTTCAAATTGCCCATTTATTGCACTACAGTTTTATTGTGTATTCTTTATTGCAGTGGTAAGTTCCCTGGCCAACCAGTATCAGGCCTTAGCCTTGCATTCAAAGCCCTGTGGATTGCCCTGCATTAGCTTGGGTTCATGACTGTATACCATGAGCCCAACAAAATCCCTGGACTCCTGCACACCCCATGTCTGCACTTGAAAGCATGCACCCTCTCCAATACCAACTAGCATATCAGCAAATAAGCAGACACCAAAGAATGGTGCAGGATTCCTGCCTATTGTGCTTAATATGTGCTGCTTCCCATCCTTGCACAACATTGAGCAACATTCAAAAGTGTGTCACATTGCTTAGCATCATGCAAACCAGATAAGCTGAGCTGAGCAGTGCGAAAACTCACAGAACCATGCTTTTAGTGAAGCTTAGCATTGTGCAAACAGTAGTAGCTGTTAGCATGTTTAAGCAGTGCTTAGCATTGTGCAGCACTCCATATCTAACCACTTTGTTTTTAAAATTAAACAAAAATAGTAAATTAAATTACAGACATGTTATGACTGCTATGGACTTGAACCCAGGACCTACTGAGCATTAGGCTGGAACTCTGCCCATTTAGCTACTTGAATAGTATGAAACATAATATACCTTCACATATACAACTAGGCTACCTGTTAGCATTGTTGAGCACTGCACAGCTCCACACAAACAAGCTTAAACATAACCAGAAACAAGTAATCAAATAATTAATTACATCCAGTTTCTATTTTTAGATGTCTGCAGGTGTCGGCTATGTATGTTCGACTTTGCTGTGCTCTGCTCTGCGCTGTGAAAAAGGAAATTTAAAAAAAATTAATTATGATAATTAATTACATCTGGTTTCTATTTTTACATGTGCAGTAGGTGTCAGCTGTCTATATGTAAGCACAACTTGGGATTGCTGTGCTCCACACCATGCCACGCAAACATACAGCAAAAGAAAAATAAATAATTTAAATATAATAACAAACACATAATAAAAATATATCACACATATAAGAAACCTTCGCAGCATTTCAACAATAGTGGAGAACATTGCAGGGAGCCTCACCCTTTATATAACATCTTGACTAGGCATCCACAGCCATGGAATAGCCTCTACACTTCTTCCTACATGGATTTAATATCTCTGTTTATATGGTCTCCCTCAGCAACACGCCATCATTAACATGCATGGTATGCTGCCAAGGGGGAGCCATGGATGTGTACATGGGTACATTCCATGTAGGCTCTACACTTGTGCCTACATGGATTTTATTAAATCCTGGGACTAGTTTAACATAAACAAGTAAATAAAATAAAAAATGAAATATAACATGGACTGTGCCTTCCATTTTCTTTGATTAACAAAATTCACGCATTATGCATAAAATGTCCAAAACACAGCAGTGTCTGACTACATGAATTAGAAGTCAAAATCAAAAGTCATGTTAAACTTTATTGTCATTCAGAACCACACAACAGTATAAGCTGAATGAAATGTTGTTGCTTCAGTCTCAAAGTGCAACCAGCTCATACATATACAAGAAAAACAACATGACTATTTAACAACACAGTAAGACTAGTCAGTTTCCTTGACATAGGTTATTTCCTCATATAACTAGTAGCAGCATTCAGTCAATATTGCACATGTATATATTGCACAGAATATGAGAGTTAACACTTATTCTATTTGCATGGAATGTTATCTTGCATCCTGATTATTGCACAGCAGTAAGGGAAGAACCAACCTAGCTATTGCACCATTTAGAGAAATTTCAATTGAGCATTACACAGAGAAGTTTTTTCCTTCAGCTATGTAACTGATTGATTTGATGTCCTTTTACAGTGTATATTCTTAGAGTTCAACAGTCTGATGGCTTGTGGAAAGAAGCTTGTGCTAAATCTGGATAACTTGCAACTCATGCTGCAGTAGCACCTGCCTGTAGATAAGCAGAAGAACAGACCATGATCACAGTGATTGAGTTCATTGACTATCTTTTTGGTTCTGCCTAGACACCAAGCCTCAAGCAGTTCCTGTAAAGTTGGGAGCGATGACCCTATAATCCCCTCTGCTACCCTCACCAGCCTTTGGAGAGCCATGCGGTCTGAAGCCTTGAAGTTCCCATACCAAACTATGAGATTGTTTGTCAAGGTGCTTTCAGTGGTACCTCTGTAGTAGGCTTTGAGGACAGAAGGTGGAAGGTTTGCTTTCCTTAGCCTTCATAGGAAGTGTAGACATTGTTGTACCTTCTTGACATTGTAGCTAGTGTTTCTTGACTATGACAAGTCCTCAGAGATGTACACCCCCTAGGAATTTGGTGCTTTTCACCCTCTCCACTATTTTCCCTTTAATTCTAGGCGGATACTGTGCATCCTGATTCCTCCTGAAGTCTGCTATTAACTCTTTGGTCTTATATATATTCAAAGCCAGATTACTGATGTCACACCAATTGATCAGCTGGTTCACCTCCTCTCTATAATCTGTTTTATCACCATTGCTGATATGATCTGCAACTGTGGTATCATCCACAAACTTGATGGTCTGGTTCAATCTATGCCTGGCGATGCAGTCATGCATCAGCATGGTAAACAGCAGTAGGCTCAGGACACATCCTTGATGGACTCCAATGCTCAGTGTTATGTTCTT
Source organism: Protopterus annectens (assembly GCF_019279795.1). Taxonomy (NCBI): domain Eukaryota; kingdom Metazoa; phylum Chordata; order Ceratodontiformes; family Protopteridae; genus Protopterus; species Protopterus annectens. The sequence continues at coordinate 999,757,374 of NC_056745.1, read as the reverse complement.
TGAGTTGTTTTTACCCACCCATTCTTTTTGGAGTCTGTCAATGAGAAAGTCCAGTATCCAGTTACATAAGGGTGTGCTGATGCCTAGCTGGACCAGCTTCTATTTCAGATGTTGTGGAATGGCTGTATTGAAGGCAGAGATGAAACCAATGAATAGCATAGGTTCATAGGTTGGTACTAGGCTATTGGCCGTAGGACCTATAAAAGCTTAGCCATAACAATTGCCTGGTGATTTCTTCCCACAATATTTACTTCCCTGGATCCCTGTCTAGCAGCATGACTGATGTGATCCCCGGGGTGAATTTCCTATCTCCCATCTAATCGTCAGGATTTCTTTTGAAGAGGGCCAAAGAGGCACTCTGCTTGACATGTATGGGCAGTCTATTCCAGAGTCTGGGGAGTTTCTGGGTCAGGAACCTATCTCTCCAGCATGTTTTGTTCATTGTGATGACAAGGTTTAGATCCCTGGAGTGTGTGGCTCTGAGGGATTGGGATTTCTTTAAGTGTAGCATGTCCAGCAGCTCTGGGTTTGACATGGCCTTGTATGTTAAGCAGAGATCACCTCTGATTAGACAATATGCGATAGAGTATAGCTGGAGTATTTTTAGACAGTCAGCATAGGGCATCTGCTTTAGACCTGTGATTCTTTTAGTGAGGTATTTCTGCAGCCTTTCCAGTTGTTGCAGATGTCTTGAGATGTACATACCAAATGGGGCATTGTATTCTATAATGGGTCTAATAAGGGATGAGTACAGTGGGACAATGACCTCCTTTTTTCTGTATGAAAAGCCCTTAGTGATGAGGTGTGCCACATAGAAAAATTTCCTTACTGTTGTGGCGATGTGGTTATCAAAGGTGAGACCACTGTCCACCTGTGTCCCTAAGTCTCTCATCACACTTTCGGTGTTTAGTGTACTGCCACCTATGTGGTAATTCATGAGTACATGTTTTTTCCCAAGGGGGAAAACTATACATTTTTTGGCATTGAGCTTGAGCCCATGGCTCTGGCACCAAGCATCTGCTTCTGTAATGCCCTTTTGTAGAATATCCACATAATTTGGGGATTAAATAATGGCTCCCAGTTTGCAGTCATCTGTGAACTTTGTAAGTCAGAGTCCCTTAGTGTTGGCCTGTACTTCAGAGAAGTAGATGCCAAAAAAGAGTGGTCCCAGGACTGAACCCTGAGGTACTCCACTTGTCACTTGTCTGGAGCTGGATTTGGAGTCAGCTGCTTTTACAGTGTGGGTTCTGTCAGTAAGCCAGTTGGCAACCCGTCGAGTGACGTAGGGATTAATGCCCAGCTTAGTAAGTTTATCTATGATTCCAGAGTGGGGGATGGTGTTGAAGGACTTGGTGAGGTCCAGATAGGCTGTGTGAACTGCCTTTCCCTCATCCACAGCTCTGAAGACTGACTCAAAGAAGTCATTTAGGTTCAGGAGACAAGATCGGCCTTTCACAAACCCAAACTGGGTGAGGTGCAGTGTTTGAAGGTTGCCAATGTCTTTGTTTATAAGTTCCACAATAATACATTCCATGGCCTTGCAGATCAGGCTCGTCAGACTGATGGGGCAGTAGTTCCCAGGATCCCAGGTGGATCCCCCCTTTTGGAGTGGGATAACTGTAACTGTGTGACACTCAATGGGCATGAAGCCTGAGGTGAGGCTATGATTAAACATGACACTTAGGTAAGGTGCCAGTTCATTTTGTAGTTCATGTAGTACACAGCCCAGGAAGTCGTCTGATCCCATGGATGCTGTATTCTTAGGTTTGAGAGTGCATTTTTTTTACCTGTGTGGCTGTTATTACCTGAATTTGGCAATCCTTTGGTATTGAGATGGGCCTTTTAGGGGGTGAGTGGGGGGGGTGAAGTTGGCACTGAATCGATCTGCCAGGATATTGGCAATATCCTTGGGATCAGTATATTTAATGCCATTCTGTTGTAGCTCAGAGCAGATCTGAGCATTGCCATTTAGATTTTTTGACATAGCTATAGAATGCCTTGTGGTTGTCTTTGGAATCTTTGGCAATTTTATTTTCATAACTAGCTTTGGAGGATTTTTATGAGGGATCTCAGCTTTTTTACTGAGGCTGGTAAAGGAATTTTTGCATGCAGGGTTTTTTCTTCTTTTCTGAAACAGTTTCTTCCTTTTGTTGTAAAGTTTGTTTATGGCAGGGGACCACCAGATTGGCTTCCTTTTTTTGGAGGAGAGTGTCTTGGTTCTATTTGGGATGGCATGATTCATGCACGAGTGGATGTGCTAGTACAGTGCCTTAGTGTAGGATTCAGCAGTCTAACTTTTGGTTCCCATCTGCATGGGTGTCTTAAAGTTTGTCACTTCTGACTTGAGTAGCATGAAGTTGGCTTTGGAGAAGTTTTTTCACTGAGGTTTCCTTACTGGAGGGTGGGGGAGGGATGTGGAGCATAACAGTTCTTGTTTTCCAGATGTGCCATGGATTCGTGAAGTGCTAATGAGATGGCATCTGTTGGGGAGAGATTGCATCAATAAGCAGTAGGCTTGATGATAGATAGTCATTGATCAACCCGTCAAAGCTCTTCATTACCATGGTGGTGACAGCAACTTGATGGTAGTCATTAAGGCTTTTTGGCTGAGACTTCTTGGGTAGTGGTATGGGTTGTGGTATGATTTTTGTATTCTTGAAGCACTGGGGTATCATGGCCTAGCATAGAGATGCGTTGAGTATATCTGCGAGTATGGTTGACAGTTGAGCAGCACAATCTCTGAGCACCCGCTAATGAATGTTGTCAGGACCAGCAGCTTTTCTAGGATTTACTCAGCTTAGGGTCCTTTGAACATCCCTGGGTTGAAGCCGAACACTTTATCACCTTGTTTGATGGGGATGTTTTGTCGCTACTGTATTGTTTCCTTCCTCGAACCTGCTGAAGTAGATGTTAACCTCATTTAGGAATTCAGTAGTGTGATCACATTGGCAGGAAATAGGCTTGTAGTCTGTTATAGTTTGTATCCCTTGCCACAGATGCCTGAAGTCCCTCAGGTCAGAGTCAGAGAAATGATCTCAAGTTCTCTGACCACAGAAACACTTTGCCTCCATTATTCCTTTGTTATGTTTTGTCCTGGCCTCCTTAAGGGCATTCTTGACTTTTGATTTGTATGCAGGATTTCATGTTTTCAGGAGTTGATATACCCACTCATCAGCCAGTGTTTCTGATTTTCCCATGTGGTGATGCTCTTGGTGGTTGTCACATCATCCACACACTTTGAGATATAGGCCATCACAGACTCTGAACTAGACTAGATCATAAAATCATTATAACTGTAGTTAAAATAAAAAAAAAACATAAAAATTAAATAATAACGAATAAAATGCTGACTACAACTGTATCACAAAAATATTATCAATAAATAAAGCACAAAATAAAGAAACATAAAAATTCTAACATTATGTTCACTGTACTACTAAAATACATCATAACAATTGATATACTTCTATACATGCATGCCATCTAATTCTGTGAGCGTCAGTTACCCAGGGCACAAGACAAAGGGGAACAGAACTGTTTACCCATAGGAAATTACTGCCATTGTGATTTCTAAGTGACTCCTTTATTTAGGGTAATTAATCCCTTCTTAATATGTGTGTGTGTGTGCTTGTGTGTGTGTGTGTGTGTGTGTGTGTGTGTGTGTGTGTGTGTGTGTGTGTGTGTGTGTGTGTGCTTGTGTGTGTGTGTGTGTGTGTGTGTGTGTGTGTGTGTGTGTGTATGTGTGTGTGTGTGTGTGTGACCATAAGATTAGCAAATATAATGTCATGTGGTGTATGGGCTCTTGAAAAAGTGCTTGCAGTTAGCATTTTCTTTCTTTTTGTGTTTAGTGCATTTATATTCACCATACTGATTCATCAGCATCTTGGCATTTAAGATTTTATTCTCCCCTCATGATGAATTTCTTGACATCTGAAGAAGAGAATTTCTGAGAGCCATAATGTCTTTTTCATATAAATGGAGTGGAAATGGAAGAGCAGGAAAGTCTGCAAAGAGAAAGAGCGAGTAAAAGAACATACAGATTGGCACAGGGAAGGAAAAAGTTGTGAGTAGGAGGAAGAGCACATTTTTGGAGGGTGAGGTGCCCTTTTATTATTTTTTCAAGAAAGACAGATAGAACAGCACATAAGAGGACAGTGGAGTAAACAAAAATGGGTATAAGGATGAAAGCAGGGGCAAACAAGCAAACGCAAAACAAAAAATATGCCCAACAGTAGAGTTGCTGACAAAGGCGGTGGGGACACCAATAATAGACACATAGTGATGGGGGGGGGGCAGTCTGTGAAGGAAAGGATTAAACTTGTGTTCTTCTCCTTCCAGAAGGTGAAGGTGTATCCAGCAGTCTGTTGTTGTACCATCTATCCATGTTAGAAGTACCACAAATAGTTACAATATGGTAAAATACTGTAGGGCATTCAATATCTGGTTACATCTAAAACTAAATCTATGCTAATCAAAAACTCAGCAGATCCAAGAAAACTTTCTCAGTCTAGAATTGCAAGAACTATTCCTTAGAGCAAGTCTCTTCTTTCAGGTATCTTGGTTTCTGATTAGATCTCTCACTTAACTTTCACCTCCGTCTTGATAATATGCATACAGAAATGAATCTCCCGCTCTTCTGGAACCAAAGAATATCTCCTTTTTTCTCACATTCCAATAGATCTACAACAGGGAAAGGAATACTACTCCTGCAACTTGAATTCTCTTGTACCAGCAGCATCTGCTAAAAACACCACTACTGTTCAACCATTAGAAAACAAAATGTGCAGGTTTGTTACACACTTTCTAATTAATGAATACCACTGTATAATGTTAACAAATTGCCCCACAGTTAACCAAATAGCAGACCTGCTGTTAGGGTCACAACTGCTGAAACTCTTATATGAAAATATTCTCTTCTTTAACATCACAAATAAGAAATACCCCCACATACAACCTAAAATCCCAACCTCTAAGCTACACATCTCTGACCATGCATTCTTCATCATAGCTCTCAATTGTCCACATTTTCACAGAATGTACAGATGTTTGCTTCATATTTTTGGTCTTTCCCTCACTGAAGACTGAAGCCACTAAATAATGGCATATATTTGCATTTCTGACTTCATATCCACCACAATATGTATACTAACACAAGTCCTGTCATTCTAGCAACTTTGTAAGTTTATAAGAGCAATATTTAAAATCTGTCCCTGTTTTTGAACATTTGTCCCCCCATTATTTTAGGCTTTGTCCAGATTTCTTGCTCCAGGAGTTTGAGAGGTATGTTCTTCATTCTTGGTCCCAATCTGTCACATGAAATGAAGGACTCATCCTCTTATTCCAAGTTCCTTTATCTACTCGAATCACATTTAATTAATTAAGCAAACTAACTCAGCCAGTAAGCTCCTCTGGCTCTTTTCACATCTCTAATTTATTTTGCTCTAATTTTTCAAATGTTTTGAAATGTTTTTCATGTATTGTAAATTAATTCAATTGACTTACTATGTATCCAAAGAGTTATTCACGATTGTACAGTTTTGTTGTCACTTATGTATTACTATACTCCAGTCTATTTTGTGTGTTTGTTCAGTTGTTGACCAGGAGATAAGACTGAAATTGGTCAGAAATTATCAGAGCTCTACTCAGGTAAACAAACTCAACCTCAGCTTTGGCCGGCTAAGAACTTGCTATATTCAACTGGACGTATAAGAGAATTTAAGTACCTTTATCTGCTCGTTTTTTCAAAAAATACAGTATTTAAATTGATTTTAACTGTGTGGAAGGAATATTAGCTGAACTGGAAGTTAGTCAGTGTTTGCTGAATTTTGTTATTTGCTAGTAATTACAGGTGTGGGGGTAGTCACATTCTTTGATTTCCAGTCCTTGCCTATTTAAGTGGTACAGTGTGAAATATTTTCTGCTTAAAAACCTCAGCTTTGGCCGGCTAAGAACTTGCTATATTCAACTGGATGTATAAGAGAATTTAAGTACCTTTATCTGCTCTTTTATTTCCAAAAAATACAGTATTTAAATTGATTTTAACTGTGTGGAAGGAATATTAGCTGAACTGGAAGTTAGTCAGTGTTTGCTGAATTTTGTTATTTGCTAGTAATTACAGGTGTGGGGATAGTCACATTCTTTGATTTCCTGTCCTTGCCTATTTAAGTGGTACAGTGTGAAATATTTTCTGCTTAAAAACCTCAGCTTTGGCCAGCTAAGAACTTGCTATATTCAACTGGACATATAAGAGAATTTAAGTACCTTTATCAGCTCTTTTTTTTTCAAAAAAATACAGTATTTAAATTGATTTTAACTGTGTGGAACGAATATTAGCTGAACGAGAAGTTATTCAGTGGTTGCTGAATTTTGTTATTTGCTAGTAATTACAGGTGTGGGGGTAGTCACATTCTTTGATTTCCTGTCCTTGCCTATTTAAGTGGTACAGTGTGAAATATTTCCTGCTTAAAAACCTCAGCTTTGGCCGGCTAAGAACTTTCTATATTCAACTGGACGTATAAGAGAATTTAAGTACCTTTATCTGCTCTTTTTTTTTCAAAAAAATACAGTATTTAAATTGATTTTAACTGTGTGGAAGGAAGATTAGCTGAACTGGAAGTTAGTCAGTGTTTGCTGAATTTTGTTATTTGCTAGTAATTACAGGTGTGGGGGTAGTCACATTCTTTGATTTCCTGTCCTTGCCTATTTAAGTGGTACAGTGTGAAATATTTTCTGCTTAAACCCTCAGCTTTGGCAGGCTAAGAACTTGCTATATTCAACTGGACGTATAAGAGAATTTAAGTACCTTTATCTGCTCTTTTTTTCAAAAAATACAGTATTTAAATTGATTTTAACTGTGTGGAAGGAATATTAGCTGAACTGGAAGTCAGTGTTTGCTGAATTTTGTTATTTGCTAGTAATTACAGGTGTGGGGATAGTCACATTCTTTGATTTCCTGTCCTTGCCTATTTAAGTGATACAGTGTGAAATATTTTCTGCTTAAAAACCTCAGCTTTGGGCTAAGAACTTGCTATATTCAACTGGACATATAAGAGAATTTAAGTACCTTTATCTGCTCTTTTTTTTCAAAAAATACAGTATTTAAATTGATTTTAACTGTGTGGAAGGAATATTAGCTGAACTGGAAGTTATTCAGTGTTTGCTGAATTTTGTTATTTGCTAGTAATTACAGGTGTGGGGGTAGTTACATTCTTTGATTTCCTGTCCTTGCCTATTTAAGTGGTACAGTGTGAAATATTTTCTGCTTAAAAACCTCAGCTTTGGCCAGCTAAGAACTTGCTATATTCAACTGGACGTATAAGAGAATTTAAGTACCTTTATCTGCTCTTTTTTTTCAAAAAAATACAGTATTTAAATTGATTTTAACTGTGTGGAAGGAATATTAGCTGAACTGGAAGTTAGTCAGTGTTTGCTGAATTTTGTTATTTGATAGTAATTACAGGTGGGGGGTTGTCACATTCTTTGATTTCCTGTCCTTGCCTACTTAAGTGGTACAGTGTTAAATATTTTCTGCTTAAAAACCTCATCTTTGGCCGGCTAAGAACTTGCTATATTCAACTGGACGTATAAGAGAATTTAAGTACCTTTATCTGCTCTTTTTTTTCAAAAAAATACAGTATTTAAATTGATTTTAACTGTGTGGAAGGAATATTAGCTGAACTGGAAGTTAGTCAGTGTTTGCTGAATTTTGTTATTTGCTAGTAATTACAGGTGTGGGGTAGTCACATTCTTTGATTTCCTGTCTTTGCCTATTTAAGTGGTACAGTGTGAAATATTTTCTGCTTAAAAACCTCAGCTTTCACCGGCTAAGAACTTGCTATATTCAACTGGACGTATAAGAGAATTTAAGTACCTTTATCTGCTCGTTTTTTCAAAAAATACAGTATTTAAATTGATTTTAACTGTGTGGAAGGAATATTAGCCGAACTGGAAGTTAGTCAGTGTTTGCTGAATTTTGTTATTTGCTAGTAATTACAGGAGTGGGGGTAGTCACATTCTTTGATTTCCTCTCCTTGCCTATTTAAGTGGTACAGTGTGAAATATTTTCTGCTTAAAAACCTCAGCTTTGGCCGGCTAAGAACTTGTTATATTTAACTGGACATATAAGAGAATTTAAGTACCTTTATCTGCCCTTTTTTTTCAAAAAAATACAGTATTTAAATTGATTTTAACTGTGTGGAAGGAATATTAGCTGAACTGGAAGTTAGTCAGTGTTTGCTGAATTTTGTTATTTGCTAGTAATTACAGGTGTGGGGGTAGTCACATTCTTTGATTTCCTGTCCTTGCCTATTTAAGTGGTACAGTGTAAAATATTTTCTTCTTAAAAACTTCATCTTTGGCCGGCTAAGAACTTGTTATATTCAACTGGACTTATAAGAGAATTTATTTATTTATTTATTTATTTGCAGTTGGTTTACCAGGATAGTCCATTGGGCCAAAAGAAGCCGTTTTCAATGGAGTCCTGGGGAGAAAAGCTCCAAAAAATAGACATACAGACTAGGTACATACAATAGAGAAAAGCTCTATAAGCAAACAAACTTACTAGGTACATACAATAGATTACTAAAGATACTTATACAATTTTAAAAAAGAATACAGTCATTGAATTCGCGTTTGAGGTACTTTCCACTAAGCAATCTTATAGAAGTAAGTAGAATAAATGTGGGGAGTGTTAGGGCTAAAGAGGTAGTAATTTGTAGAAAGTAATTGTTTATGTATGCATAGTTGAGTAATATAGGAATGATTGGGAGATGAAGAGTACCTTGTTTTTAAGATGGGTGGGAACAAGAGCATTCCCATAGCGACTTAAGATGTGTGTGAAGGGATTTTTTGAACATATAATGATTACCACTGGTGCGAATGGATGGTGGGAGTGAGTTCCAAAGTCGTGCTAGGTTAAAGGATAGAAGGTTTTTACCTGGGGGACGAGTTGGTTTATGAACTTCTAATAGGTTTTGATTGTTTGACCTTAGGACTCTGTCGGGTAGGTGCAATGTAAAAGCAGAAGACAGGGAGGGACAAAGAGATGGGTTATTGATGAGCTTATGGGCTAGGGTTAGCTGAGTGAAGTTGAGCTGATGTGGAAGTTCAAGCCAATTAAGTTTTTGGAGAGAGGAACTGTGGTGGGTGGAGGACCTGTGACCGTTAGCAAACTTGGCGATTTTGTTATAGCAAGAAGAAAGTTGTTTCTTTAGAGAGGACTGGAGATTAGTTAGGAGAGGTGATCCATAGAGAAGGGAGGGGATAAGGAAGGAAGAAAAGAGGGAAATTTTGGTGGTCTTTGTGAGGTATTGATTTTGACGATATAGCATGCCAAGTTTTTGGTGGGTTTTTTTTATATTTAGTTGTAGATGGGAGTTGAAATTAAGCTGGTTATCAATTTGGACACCTAGCAGCTTGGTTTCAGACACCAGTTCTAGGATTGAGTTGTTTTGGCTAGTAATGAAGAATGTGTTTGTATTGAAGGGAGTATTTCTGGAGGGGGTAAATACCATGAGTTTAGTTTTGGAGGCGTTAAGAGCTAGATGGTTTGTTTTCATCCAGTGCTCAGTGATTGAGAAAGCTTCTTGTGTGAGGTTTTGAAGCTTAGAGGAAGATGTGGCAGAACAGATAATGGTAGAATCGTCAGCGTATTGGATGATGTTAGAGAATGGGATAGATTTGTGAAAATCATTTATAAATATGTTGAAGAGAAGAGGACCAAGTTTGCTCTTTTTTTTTTTTTTAAATACAGTATTTAAATTGATTTTAACTGTGTGGAAGGAATATTAGCTGAACTGGAAGTTAGTCAGTGTTTGCTGAATTTTGTTATTTGCTAGTAATTACAGGTGTGGGGATAGTCACATTCTTTGATTTCCTGTCCTTGCTTATTTAAGTGGTACAGTGTGAAATATTTTCTGCTGAAAAACCTCAGCTTTGGCCAGCTAAGAACTTGCTATATTCAACTGGACGTATAAGAGAATTTAAGTACCTATATCTGATCTTTTTTTCAAAAAAATACAGTATTTAAATTGATTCTAACTGTGTGGAAGGAATATTAGCTGAACTGGAAGTTAGTCAGTGCTTGCTGAATTTTGTTATTTGCTAGTAATTACAGGTGTGGGGGTAGTCACATTCTTTGATTTTCTGTCCTTGCCTATTTAAGTGGTACAGTGTGAAATATTTTCTGCTTAAAAACCTCAGCTTTGGCCGGCTAAGAACTAACTATATTCAACTGGACGTATAAGAGAATTTAAGTACCTTTATTTGCTCTTTTTTTTCAAAAAAATACAGTATTTAAATTGATTTTAACTGTGTGGAAGGAATATTAGCTGAACTGGAAGTTAGTCAGTGTTTGCTGAATTTTGTTATTTGCTAGTAATTACAGGTGTGGGGTTGTCACATTCTTTGATTTCCTGTCCTTGCCTACTTAAGTGGTACAGTGTTAAATATTTTCTGCTTAAAAACCTCATCTTTGGCCGGCTAAGAACTTGCTATATTCAACTGGACGTATAAGAGAATTTAAGTACCTTTATCTGCTCTTTTTTTTCAAAAAAATACAGTATTTAAATTGATTTTAACTGTGTGGAAGGAATATTAGCTGAACTGGAAGTTAGTCAGTGTTTGCTGAATTTTGTTATTTGCTAGTAATTACAGGTGTGGGGGTAGTCACATTCTTTGATTTCCTGTCCTTGCCTATTTAAGTGGTACAGTGTGAAATATTTTCTGCTTAAAAACCTCAGCTTTCGCCGGCTAAGAACTTGTTATATTTAACTGGACATATAAGAGAATTTAAGTACCTTTATCTGCCCTTTTTTTTCAAAAAATACAGTATTTAAATTGATTTTAACTGTGTGGAAGGAATATTAGCTGAACTGGAAGTTAGTCAGTGTTTGCTGAATTTTGTTATTTGCTAGTAATTACAGGTGTGGGGGTAGTCACATTCTTTGATTTCCTGTCCTTGCCTATTTAAGTGGTACAGTGTAAAATATTTTCTTCTTAAAAACTTCATCTTTGGCCGGCTAAGAACTTGTTATATTCAACTGGACGTATAAGAGAATTTAAGTACCTTTATCTGCTCTTTTTTTTTTTAAATACAGTATTTAAATTGATTTTAACTGTGTGGAAGGAATATTAGCTGAACTGGAAGTTAGTCAGTGTTTGCTGAATTTTGTTATTTGCTAGTAATTACAGGTGTGGGGATAGTCACATTCTTTGATTTCCCGTCCTTGCTTATTTAAGTGGTACAGTGTGAAATATTTTCTGCTTAAAAACCTCAGCTTTGGCCAGCTAAGAACTTGGTATATTCAACTGGACGTATAAGAGAATTTAAGTACCTATATCTGATCTTTTTTTCAAAAAAATACAGTATTTAAATTGATTTTAACTGTGTGGAAGGAATATTAGCTGAACTGGAAGTTAGTCAGTGTTTGCTGAATTTTGTTATTTGCTAGTAATTACAGGTGTGGGGGTAGTCACATTCTTTGATTTCCAGTCCTTGCCTATTTAAGTGGTACAGTGTGAAATATTTTCTGCTTAAAAACCTCAGCTTTGGCCGGCTAAGAACTTGCTATATTCAACTGGATGTATAAGAGAATTTAAGTACCTTTATCTGTTCTTTTTTCCAAAAAATACAGTATTTAAATTGATTTTAACTGTGTGGAAGGAATATTAGCTGAACTGGAAGTTAGTCAGTGTTTGCTGAATTTTGTTATTTGCTAGTAATTACAGGTGTGGGGATAGTCACATTCTTTGATTTCCTGTCCTTGCCTATTTAAGTGGTACAGTGTGAAATATTTTCTGCTTAAAAACCTCAGCTTTGGCCAGCTAAGAACTTGCTATATTCAACTGGACATATAAGAGAATTTAAGTACCTTTATCTGCTCTTTTTTTTTTCAAAAAAATACAGTATTTAAATTGATTTTAACTGTGTGGAACGAATATTAGCTGAACGAGAAGTTATTCAGTGGTTGCTGAATTTTGTTATTTGCTAGTAATTACAGGTGTGGGGGTAGTCACATTCTTTGATTTTCTGTCCTTGCCTATTTAAGTGGTACAGTGTGAAATATTTTCTGCCTAAAAACCTCAGCTTTGGCCGGC
>NC_056745.1:999690278-999740278 GCF_019279795.1 Protopterus annectens | reverse complement strand
TACCCCTAACCATGACTCTAACCTTATACATGAGATTACTAAAAACCTTTTCCCAAGGTGTACCACTACACAAGACTAAAGAATATAGAGCAGGTACAACACCAAATATGCAGAACAGCAAATATATCCCTATACCTAATCTTTGCCCTAACCTGCAAATGCTCGCACATGCACACCAACCACTATCAACTTTTCAGTCAAATATGCCTTTCCTGCACACTCCTACCTGCAAACACTATAAAAGTGGACATTAAATCATTTGAGCATTCAGTGAAATATGTTTTTGATATACTGTTCTTTAACTGTTTTTCACTCCCTTAACAACTTTTCAGTCAAATGAGGTTTAGACATTTTGAAATGTAAGAGTATTGTTGCCTTGAATGCATACGAGTATCTGGTTCATGAACAAAAGTCAGCGTCTGAGAGAACTCGGTGCTTCTCATGTTTATGTATATACCATGGCTGTCACAGGCAAGATACCCATTAGCTCTTCTTTCAAAAAATATACTGAATCAAAAGACTACCAGAGCAAAATAATTAAGTATTATAGCACACAGTAATTGTTTTATGCATGGCACTGTGCACCAGGGCTCCATGATTATAATGTAACTTTAGATTAAGGACTGTGACGTAAGGCATTAGGACAGCCACCTTTGTAGTATGCTGAAGGCAGCAGAGTGTTTTGAGCTGTCTGTGCGGACATGCTGTTGAAGGTGAACAGAAAATATCCCATACAGTCTCAAGAACCCTCTATCCCTCTCCTAACCTGGAAAAAGTCATCATGTCCTAATATATCAAAAGAAGCACTCATTAGAACTGACTGCTAAGAAAGTGGGAAAAGTAAAACATTTTCTCAGGATGGCCATGCCATTGGGGGGGGGGGGTGCTTTACTTCTCACAATTATTACTTAAATGTAACAATGCCATCAAAAACTAACGAAAGGGGCAACTTTTGACCATTTGTATTGTCTAATTATTGAAGATATCATATTATGTTGCATTGCCATCACATATATATTGCTTGAGACATACATTGTATACATATGTGGAATAATTGGTGGAATGCAATATGAATTATCTTTATAAAAGTCACATACTCTGAGTTGTGCCTGTAAGAGGTGTCGACCTTCAAAGAGCAATGGTCATGCAAGTATATCCACTACAGACAGAAATACCCCACAAAACTGCATATGGCAATGTTGTTTTTACCTAAAAGGTTATCAATACGCAGGTGGCCATGCTTTTGGATAATATTTACCAGTGGCTTACAAGAGAGCACAGTCAGATCCCTTTTCAGGCATGTCCTATTAATTTATAATTTCCCATGGATAATAGTAGAACATACATTGAATCCTTTAGAAATGGTTATAGAAAATGTGTCCACCCTTGAAGAGTGATGAACTTCCTGTTTCATATACTCTGCATAATCCAGCATGCCATCCTTTTCATCAAAATCATGCTTGAATTACTTCTAGACCAAAGCTTAGGGCAGTACTATCACAGAGTGTAGACTCTTTTGTAATATGACATTGGGCTAATCATTTATGCATTTCTAGCCTGCATATAGTACATTTTCTATTTGTATTCTCAGGAAAACAAATCTGACTATAGTTAGTGCATAAATCATAGTATTTGTCATTGTAGTGTTTTTAATTTGTTTTTAATGTTATTCAGAAATCAGTGCTGACAGGAGTATCATATATAATGGCAATAAAGTTTCATCAGTAGTAATAAGAAAAGGTGCCAGCTCTGCAGCACAGTGGTATAAAATGGTGACAATGGCCCAGGTTAAATTAGCAGTTCAGACATTTAAATCATTGGCAGTGAGAGATGTGTGCTCCCATACTGGGGGTGTTGGGCAGTTCTTGGGTGTTCCCACTAGTGATATTTGGTGGAGACTGGGTATGACGGTGCATGGGGGTGAATTCCAAAGAGGGAAAATGGTGGTAGACAATGCATGGGGATGAAGTCCAAAATGGGGAAATGATAGTGGACAATGCATGGTGGTGTAGTCAAAAGAGGGGAAATGGTGGTGGACAATGCATGGTGTAGTCAAAAGAGGGGAAATGGTGGTGGACAATGCATGGTGGTGTAGTCAAAAGAGGGGAAATTGTGGTGGGCCATGCTTGGGGGTGTAGTCCAAATAGGAGAAATGGTGTTTAACATATCTGATAAGCTGCAGAGTTGGGGTAAAACAATGCACATCCCAATTGCACACCTGTACTCAGATGTACCACATAAGTGGTGAGGGAGGATGGTAAAATGAGGTAGGCCACATAAAATAAAAATAACCATTAGCTAATAGTGATGACAAGACCCTCCCTTGGATACCTTTAAGCTGAATTACCAGCCCAACACTGATTCAGATAAGACAGTGGGAGTACAGGAGCTCTTGTGAGACCCATGAATAGAAGGGTGAATAGTAGTAGAAAGAACATAAGATAAAGCAACTGGAGTAAAAAAAGAGATAAAAAAAGAAGAAAATGTTTCATACTATTACCACAGTACATATAAATGTGGTCGCGTGGGTTTCCTCTGGGTGCTGCAGTTTCCTCCCACACCCCAAAGACATGCTGTAGGTGGATTGAACACTCTAAATTGGCTCTAGGTGTGAGTGTGTGCATGTGTGTGCCTTCTGTGGAAGGTTGGGTGATGGGCTGGCAACTTGGCACCATAAAACTCCACTGCCAATCATGAGTGGAAAGGTGATCTGCTGTGGCGACCCCTAACCGGGAAAAGCCGAAAGAAGAAGAAGGTACATTACACAACATTATCCTAATGTCTTATCATTCTTGTGTAAAAGTATGTCACACAAAAAACATTGAAACTTAGAACCACCACATGTACTAAAACCTTTTTTTACTCATTTATGAAATATTTCCTAGCTGTAAAAATCTCTGTATTACCAAAGATATAGCCTAACTGTTCAGTTATTCACAAATATATCAATGACCAAAATTCTTCACTTTGTTTCTTGTATTGAGTGTGGTGACATTTTTTTTTTTTTTTTTTTTTGTGACACATCACTTTCGTTTTTCAGATGTCAGTAACCAAACTTCCAAAAAATGAGAATTGTAAGTTGTACTGGTGTCTTCAACATGTGCGCAGCTCTTATCAGCAGACTCAAATAAAACCAGGCAGTTTGTGTACAAAAAATCTAGAAGGAAGACTTCGATGATTTACCACATCCTATACAAAATGTGGGGTGAAGAAGTGTAGCAGAAGTGATGATAATAATGTAACTGTAATTTGCTACCTGAAAGGAATAAAAAACATTTTAGTGAAAAAATTGATATGAGCATTGCAACAAGCTTTGCAATGAGTATTTTCTGAACGTAAGAAGGATGAAGCTCATCTAGCATTACTGCCTGACTGTAATTCTCAATAATTTACTAGAAAATATAAAAAAGTAATGAAGACATGACAAAAACATGAAGCAACATCAGGTTCATTGTGCAAAATCTGAAACAGTTAAGCAGTATTAGTCAGGGTAGTAATTTCTAGCTTTAGGATTACCTATACTTCTAATTGTTTATCTCACTATCTCTCTCTCTCTCTCTTAATTGCTCTCAACACTGTTTACTTTGCGCAACCTACTTCTGTGTACATTTCACAAATCAAAAATGTATTCTGGTACTCATTTTATTAAGCCATGTGAGAATAATAGAACACATATGCAAATATTGCTAACACTGTGGTTCTGCATAATGGAATGTACAGATATTGATCAAAGGTGATTAAAAGTGACGATATTAGCTGTGGTATAGACTAGTCTGCAACTGATACAGCAGCAAGCTCAAAGTAGTTTTGCAGAGCTGTGGCCTCTGCAGCAAAATGTATCTGTTTCATTATTAATGGAAAATTCATATGTATGTCAGTCATGTCTTTGTGAAAATTTGTTGCCATGTATGTTCTTGAATGGTTTTAGTGGTGTGCAGCTAGATAAGCAGTGGATAAAAACGTATTTACAAAGCAAAACAAAAACATGAATATACTATGAAACAATTACACTCACAATAACTGTGTCTCTCACAGGATGAATCAAAGGGAACTGCATGGTAGACTTACCAATCTTAGCTAGAGGAACCTTCCCACAACATACAAGGGACACATTAGTTTTGTTGGCATCACTCTTGTGAATCCAAAATCAGTTCCTTGATATTATGCTACAACATATGGAGGGGTATATCTAGGTACCCAGTACAGCAGAGAAGTGGACAAAAAACAAGCAGGCTGTTTATGAAATAGCCCATTTCTGTGGGATCCTGTGAGCCATAGATTATAAACATGTTGCTGTCAAGGGTGATTCACAGATGGTTTGTGATACAGCAACGGGAATGTCTTCCCCTCCCTGAACTAGCAAATGGTCTACCATACTCAGAGTATTAATGAGTCTGTGTGCCTCCCAGGCAGTACACATTTGGCACATGTCTGACCTATATCAATATTTCCTATGTGGGGACTTCCCACTGTGTCTCTTGGTTGGTAGGTGTACATACATGATAAGTCATATATTAAAGCACATGCAAAAATGAAGCAGACTTCATATAATATGTTGTGTACTGTGTCTTGCAGGAAATACAGATATGCCTTACAGCACTTGTTGAAGATCCTGATCTGTAACCCCAGACAACACAGAAAATGGCTATTGCACTACTGATGCAAAAACATAAAACATAGTGGAACTTCTGATGCCTAGATAACTCAACAGTAGCAATACAGTGTAATCCTGATACATGCAAATCTCTGTTGTATGTGTCATGCTACATAACATGGCATTGGATAAGGAAATGGGAGTAAGAGACCATCATGGCAATATAGTGACAGGTGACTGCAATGGTGTGATATGAGGTAGGGCCATGGGAGATGAACGTGGTAACTGTATACTCTAGGAAGTTGTGTGGAGTCAGGAGATACAGCTTTCAGTGTTGGTGTCATGCTACAGTGACAGTTGGCAGTATATACTGTGCGGCCATACAGTGCAGTGTAGAGGCCACATGTCATCAGTGGCAGGGAGAGGTAGATCTGCAAGGCTATACAGTTACAACCTATTGGCATATCTCATGTGTGAGCCTGACGAGCATCATTGCCCATGACTGGTGATGGTAGGCTGTGTGTCCATATGCAACTCCTCCCACATCTATATACTTTAGCCTTGTCTTAGCATATGGCCCCTGTTTCACAAATGTATGTCTGTGTACACCAGGCTACCATTTGCTTCTCAAACAGAAGTGATTGAATGGTCATGGCTACTTCTGGCAGTGGAGAATACAGATCTCCAACTTCCTGTGCCAAGACCACAAAAGAGCCCATGGGGTATCTTCCTTCCCAGTGACAGCTATTTATTATCAGTTCAGAACTCTTCCCTATTTTTCTCACTTCTGTCCCAGGCTATTCACCACGTGCATGTCATAGTGTGTACCAAAGATCGCAGGAAGTCAAGATGTTGTTTATTCCTAGACTGATGTGATGTTGATAGTAGATAGTGGAGAGTTTCTGATCAAGCTGTTTCATTCAATGAGGGATCATTTTGACTCTTACAACATCTCTACAACCTCCAGTTCTTTTCCTAACATTTATAGGTAGCTTTCTAAACACAGTCCTTTCTGGGCATTTTTATCACAGAATAAATTACTTTCTCTACAGTGTAGAGCAGTAATAAATCTTGGACTATTCCAGCTCTAGTCTCACAGGCTTAGGCCTTGTGGAAGCTTCAATTTGTATCTGTTTATCTATTTATTCATTCATTTATATTGGTTTACTGGGATAGTGTACTGATCTGAAAGGACCATTTGCAGCCACAGCCCAAGTGAAAATAAGAAATGAACAAAACATTTACAGATAAAAGTACACTGTATAAAATACACACATAGAAACATGCGCACATACACACACACACACACACACACACACACACACACACACACACACACACACACACACACACACACACAAACATTTAGTTTAAGAAACAGTTTGCAAAGTCAAAACATTGATGGAAAAATGGAATTATGCGTAGCAGAGCTTTTTGGATAAGATGTAGTCATAATGAATGAGATGGCATATGCAGCATATCATCATATAGAGAGGTATGAAGTCATTAAAAGAGGCAAATAAGAACAGTAGCAGGAAAAGATACCATAGGGAAAAGACAGAGAAATGGGAAGAGAGGCAAAAAAAGCGAAGAGGAATATAAATGAAAAAAATGTTAGAGAAGCGAAGACAAGATGGAGGCAGGATGAATGGGAGACAGTAAATGAGGGGATAGGAAGATGAGATAAGGAGGGATTAAACAGGGAGAAAGGGATGTGGGAGAGCTGCAGGGTTCATGTAACATGACCCATATGTGTACAGCTGCACTTTGATTGAAGAAGTGTTCCTTGAGCTGTTGTCTGAAGTCTAAGTACATTTGGATGTCTCTGAGTGAGAGTGGAATGGAGTCTCATAGTTCAGGCGCTAGGACAGAAAATGCATGGTCAATGCAAAGAAGTCTAATTTTTGGAGTTAGTAGGGTGGGTTGAGATTGAGAGATATCCCAAGATTATATGTGTGGAGGAGAGGGTTGGTTTAAAGTTTATGAGTGAGAAACAATGATATGTCAGGTGACAAGGCTCTGTGAATTAATGATCCTAGCAAGAGGTTGGATCTGAAATGAACTGGGAGCCATTTAGGTTTGGTGAGAGTTAGGCAGTGTTGTTCATTAATGGGGAAGTTAGTAACATACTGGCAGATTTTTTTGGAGATGGTTTGCAAAGGGTGGAATTTTTCTTTATGGCTGCAGCTATTATGGGTAGTCCATATTCAAGTTCAGATAAAAGTATTCCCTTGCCTATGGCAGCTTTGGCTGACTTGAAGAGAAGAGGCGATAGCGTGCTTGCCCAGAACAGTAGTGTGACTGTTTGCATGTGTCTTGAATGTGTAGTTGAAAGTTAAGAGATTGGTATAGCCAAATGCCAATGTAGCTTCTATGGTAGTATAGTTAACATCTTTAATACTAAGGAAGCTGGGTACTATAGCTTTTTTTGTTTGGTTCTAAATGGCATTGTTTTTGTTTTTGAGGGATTGGGTATAAGTTTGTGGCCTATTAGCCACTATGCGAGGGTTTAGAGGTCTTTTTAAAGCTCAGTTTGTCCATGCCTGTGGAAAATACAGCCCACACCGCAGAATCCTTTATAAACGCATTCTATGAACACCTTCAGGAATGCATGGATCATGCAATCCCAAACAAAATCAAGACCCAATCCTCCAAAGGCAGGCATCCTGTCTGGTGGACCCCAGCCATAAATAAACTATACAATAGAAGGAGGAAGCTACTACATGATAGAGCAAAATCCCAAAAAGGGAAGGCATCTCTGATCAGTATTAGCAAAAACTACGGGCACTCATAAAATCATCTAAGGCCAGCTTCTAGAGAATAATTGCACAGAACACTAAGGATAATCACAAGGCTTTCTTTAGTTATGTTAGAAACCTGGGTGGGAATTCCCAGATATGATCAGAATTAGTCCAAAATGACAAAAAATACACCGAACCCACAGACATTGCCAACATCCTAGCTGACAGGTTCAGCGCAAACTTCTCCCCCCTTCCCCACCAAAAGGGCAAATATCTATCCCAGCAGAGTGCTGCCCCCCCTGACATCTCAGATGCTCAGGTAAGAGCTGCCCTCTCCAAAGCAAAAAACACAGCATCAATGGGACCAGACAGTGTCCCGGGCTGCGTCCTACATGAACTCCAAGAAGAACTAAACCCAAACATAAAACTACTGTTCATTCTCAGCCTTACTACAGGATATGTACCCAAAGAGTGGCGTACAGCAACAGTGGTCCCTCTCCACAAAGGTGGTGCCTCAATGGATCCTGGAAACTATAACCCCATAAGCCTGACTAGCTTGGTCTGCAAAGGTATGGAAAGGATCATCATGGACCTCATAAATAAAGATATTGGGGACCTACAGACACTGGATCCTACCCAGTTCGGCTTTGTTAAGGGCAGATCCTGCCTCTTAAACCTGGTCGATTTTTTTGAAACAGTCACCAAGGCCATTGATGAGGGGAAGGTGGTCCACACAGCCTACCTGGACCTCGCAAAAGCCTTCGATACAATACCCCACTCGGGCATTATATGTAAGCTCACCAGCTTAAACATAAACCCCTATGTCACTAGATGGGTTGCAAACTGGCTCAAGGACAGAACCCACATGGTTAGAATTGCTGGAGCCATGTCAGACTCCAAATCAGTTACAAGTGGCATCCCACAAGGCTCAGTCCTGGGACCTCTTTTGTTCGGTATATATTTCTCGGAGGTACAGGCCAACACGGAAGGACTGTGGCTGACCAAGTTCGCAGATGACTGCAAACTGGGCGCCATAATCGACTCTCCAGCTGACACAAGCATCCTCCAAAAGGGCCTCATAGAAACAGACAACTGGTGCCAAAGCCATGGCCTCAAGCTAAACTCCAAAAAGTGTATAGTCATCCCCTTCGGCAAAAACAAAGTGCCCACAAATTACCACATAGATGGTAATCCATTAAGTACGGAAGAAGTAATTAGGGACCTGGGGACCCAAGTTGATAGCAATCTCTCATTCGACAACCACATGGCCAAATTGGTTAGAAAATCATTTTATATAGCCCACCTAATCAAGAAGGGATTCAAATCTAGATCAGGGCAGGTCATCGTGCCTCTTTACTCATCCCTCATCAGGCCCATAATTGAGTACAATGCCTCTTTTGGGATGTATCTTACCATACACCTACAGCAACTGGAAAGACCCCAAAAGTACCTCACCAAGAGGATCAAAGGGCTCAAACAGATGCCATATGCCGCCTGGTTAAAGAAGCTCCAGCTCTACTCAGTGGCATACCACCTGCTCAGAGGCGATCTGTGCCTGACATATAAAGCCATGTCCAACCCGGAATTAATGGACATGCTGCACCTCAGAAAATCCAAGTCCCATCGAGCTACGTGCTCGAGAGACTTGAACTTCTGCACTGAAATAAATAGGACATGCTGGAGGGACAGATTCATAACCCAGAGGCTCCCTTCACTCTGGAATAAAATCCCAGTCCAGGTTAGGCAGAGTCCCTCATTGACTCTCTTCAAGAGGAATCTTGATGAGTGGATGGGAGATCATAGATTTACTCTGGCTATCACTTCTGTGTCACTGTTAGACAGATGCACAGTATACTAACCTCGAAAAAGGGCATAGCAAAATTAATTTTAAAATGGGTGGCGAAAGCCAAACAAACTCTGGCTAGGCTTGTAAATGCCCTAGGGCAGATAGCCTAGTATGAACCAATGAACCTATGAACCTATAATAGAGTGGGATTTGTTTGACGTGTAGATGATCATGGCATCTGCATGAATAATTAGATGTACCTGAGGGTGATCAGATTGCAGTTTATTGATAAATATGGACCATAGCAAGGGCTAAAGTAGGATCCAGAAGTTTATTTCTCTTGCCAGGGCTGACATGTAGATATTTTACTGGACTATTCAGGTTAAATTTCTTTAGGATATTGACCAGTTGCCTTTCCAATTAAAATTTCCAGGACTTGCTATTTACTTCTGTAGTGTAAGTTGGATCACACTGATATTCATGTTGGAGGTCTATCCTAAATGCAGATTTCACAGATATCAGTTGCCACATTTGCTTTAGAGTGATTGGCCAATACAACAGGTGTGTAGTTAAGGGTACCTGAATATCTCAGGAAAATAAACTCCACAAAAATATCTGAGGCATGTGAGCTGTTACTCTATTTTTTGCTGGGTTTTCAACACTCCCCACCCCAGGTGGTCATAGCTTTACTAACAGAATGTCTGTTTTCTGGTGCATCAGCAAAGTGGGGGGGGGGGGTGATCCTACTTACTACTATCTAAGAAACACAAGAGTCTGGCAGTAGATTATCACATTTTCCACTTTCTAACTGATAATCATTCAATACATTCTGATACCTCATTAATGCTCCTTTAATAATTAGGAAATGTTTTCATTTTTATGACAAGCCAGTATGTTAATACATTAAATTTTCCAACTTCTGCTCTATGGTCCCTCATCCAATAGGTCAGGCAAATACTGCTCTGGCCTAAAAATGCCCTCCACTTCTCCTTTTTGCCATTTCCCATATCATTCAATGATGAGGTTCATCCAGAAAGACAGACTTCGCAAAGATAAAATTATTGTCTTACCCACTTCTCATCCAGACAAATTTTTGTTCATCCTACTATGTCTGTCTCCCCAAAAAGCGAATCATTGCTGGCACAAATTAGAAACTGAGTGCCAGCAATGATGTCTTATGGGAAAAATATATACAGCCTGATGTCATACGTATTTTTTTTTTCTGCAGGCTACTGACTTTCGTGCAATTTGTCCTTTAGAATTATCATGCTAATTATTTTATTTTATTTCATTAAAGCTATTTTAGCCCTAAAGATTGTCTGACTTCACATATACTTCTGGTCTAGAGTTCTTTAATTATTTTTCTATGCTTTAGTTTCAGCTGTTTAGTTGAGAGTGTGCAATGAGCTTGAACAATAAACAGCCTTGTTACTATCATCTGGGTCTGTACCTATGCTAAAATGGTTACCACTGATAATAAATGTGAAGATTTCTGCATCAGTCCCATTGTAATGAGTAGCAAGATATGTTGTTATCAATAACCAAAGAGAAAAGAGAATGGAGGCCTGTCAGAGACACCCATTTCATCTTTCTGCTTGTCAGGTGTTCCTGCATACATGGCACTAGTCAGAGTTGGATCACTTGCATTACAGTTGGACATCTTGACCCTAGGCAAGTTGTTGAGTTATTTATATTTATGAATGCTGTTTTTTAGGGAAAGTTATAGGAAATTTCAGTTTAGTAAAAAAAGGACCTGTCAGTCTGCAGCTGTTATAATTCATGAATCCAGTGAAAGAATAACATCAGATGAAATACTTTCTCAGAAAGTCCATAATATACTTCCAGTGGTAGTAGATATTATTAACTGAGATGCATTACCCCAAGGCATTGCTAAGTTTTTAATTATGTCCCGTAACTAGTTATACAATACCACCTGGCTTTGGAGCAGATGAAAAATATCACTAGATAACTTTAAAAGTTCTACAACAGTAATTACTTAAGTTTGAACAGAAATGTCTGAAGGTGAGTTAAACTCGGATTACAATAGAAACTGCATTGATTAATGTTATTCTGCCAGCTGACTCTTACACAAACATTATCACATCTTCAGATAGCACCCCTTGTCTTGCTATACAATGAGGCATTAGTTAGGTTCAGGATGGTTGATAGTTGTGTTAAATATAAAGAGATGAGGTCAATGCCCCCATTAATCAATTCTGATCTGTGTGTCATTTTTACTGTTCAGCAAGGCAGTCAGAGATAACAGAGTAATATATAAAGTAATTTACTGAACTACACATTTTATTTGAGTTGACAGATCCCAAAGAAGTGGGCTTTACAAAAAAATGATGTTAGGGAAATCAGCTTCCTAACAAAAGTATCACACTGTATTGTTTAGATGAATCACAGTATGCTTAATAGATTGTTGAGATATTTTTCAGCAGCCACATAAAAGGTAAAAAATAAAGAACTAATGCATCTGAAAGGAAATATTCTGGTCATGGAAAGTCCACCTAAGAAAGTTGCGGTAACTAGGACAGATGAGAAAGCAGAAAAATGTTGTTCAAGATCCAAGGTGTTGAATAAGCACAGAACCATAATAAGTGAACCACAGTAAATTCCAGGCAGCATCACCGTGTGTTACACTTTAAAATGCATGACAGTTATTGGAAAGGCTGCAAAGTAGGATGCTTCTAAGATCTCTCTACATGATGAAAGTAATAGCATACTAAGTGATATGCAAGTGAGGCAGGCCTAAGTGAACTTTTTCTGTGCTGTATTAGGCTGACTAAACCTATCTTATAACCATATAATCAGTTATTTGTGTATATATCTGTGTATATATTCACATATATTGCTATAAAACTTTAGAACTTACATTCACCTTAGCTATTAGCTGAAAATCTTTTGCACACATGCTCATGATATGCTATCCATTATGTTCAGAGTGGAAGTTTTCAGGGCTGAACTCAGCTCATCCCCTGTTGAAGAAGCCATTATATAATGCAAGCAAATGCTTTCCGTCATTTGTTTTAACAAGAATTTCTGTCATCTTTGCTATTTTTGTTCTTTGTCATGTTATTATTGGACTATACTCCTCAATAACTGTGAAATATATTACTTAATTTAAATGAATTTTTCCTATTCACATTTGCTACTTTACTTATAACCATACATATAGCCAGCCTTACATTTTTGTATTGCAACATGTATTTGCTATGCACTATGAAAATGAATAGGCTTCATCTTAACTCTGTGTTTGTAAAATGTCTGACTTTTCTGTCCTGCTGTTAATGAGAAGGGATAGCCAGTCAGAAATATCAGGTTTATACTAATAACTGCCTATACTAATATAACACACACACACACACACACACACACACACACACACACACACACACACACACACACACACACACACATGAGACACTATTGTGAATGATAGAACTGAAGTGAATAAGGATTTGTTTTGTTTTTTAAGTACAGCTATTTTTGAAAAGGGTGCTATACTGACATTGTGCATTAAGATAGTGTCACAGTCCCCTAGCAAGGAAAACATACCACTAGCTTCCAAGGCAGTTGTGAAGAAAATATTCGTTGTAGTGCTTTTCTTTTTCATTTTACGAGTATTTGAATTATTTGGATTGTCATAACAGACACTTCATACCCTCTCATCCCTATAGGATATCAATTCCTTTTTAATGTTTAGAAGAGTCTCTTCTACTATCTTAGTACCAAAAGAGAACCTCTTTTTTTCCTAAAAACAGAACCATGTTAAGGCTGAATTATTTTCCCTTTAAAATTCATTCTAGTTAAAGGGTCATAAACCAGAATAACTCAGCAAAGTCTTCCATGTAAGGAATATAGATTGTTTACAGCATGCCAAAAGTTGTCTTTGCTGTATTTAATTTGATTTTGCTCCACATGCCAGGGATTTCATAGATCTGTTATTGTAATTTCAACAGAAAAATAGGAGTGCCAGTGTTTGTGAATAACTGAAAATAAAGCAGTGAAAGGCAGGTAGACAGAGTCCTACTGCCCTTTTTAGTAATACTAGCTTCTGAGGGAGTATAGCAATGGTTACTCCATGCTGCTGCACTGGTACTGTAGGAAAGCATGGGTAAGCATTTCCTGGAGCAATGAATCTTTGAGTGACAAAATAAAATATTACTGGTTGTTGGTATTTAATGTTTTCTGCACCAGGACTTCTTTGTCAGACATTAACTACAGTGTTTCTGTTTTGTGTAGTCTGGGAAGAATGACAAGGCATATTGTTTTTTCACTCAGTTCTATTTCCCTAACTTTGCAAAACTTCAGAGTAGGTATTTATAAAAAGTTTTTTTTTTTTGGGGGGGGGGGTTGGGATTAACCCACAGCAGCGGGTAGGGAGAGGTTGAACACTCACTTCCCAACTTTGGTACAGAGGTCTGTGGGTTGTATTCCTACACCAAGTAGGCAGATTGCTGTCATTGCAGTGCACTCCTGAATGTGTTATCCTTCATATGAGATATTAAACTGAATTCCCATCTGCTTGAGTAGGTGATAGATTAGATGGATGTAAAAAAATCCCATAGCACCTCTCAAAAAGAGTAGAGGAAAGTTCCTTAATGTTCTAGTCAGATTTCCCCTAGTAGTTTAAATACCATCACAGATCTCCACTGAAAAGAACCCACAGACCTAATGGAATTGACTCAGTCAACAAAGGATAATAACATATATTTTTTGTGTATTGTATAGCCATGAGAATGTTGCTGTTTTGAACTAGTGATCACCTGTCATTTTTTAGAGTAATTACACCCTGATTAATTGTCACACAGTTTCCATAGTAAAGCCTTTGTTATTGCCTTGTTAGCATTTTACATTGAAGACCTTTTTATGTCTACTAGTTTTCATTCATTGCCCTTTTTTATATGGGGATCATGACATCCTAAGACTCAGGTAGCTATTAGTGGGAAACTACATTTTCACTATTATTATAACATCTAAAACATAATTTCCAAGATGGCTGGCAGAATGACCTCATCTAGTCACCTGACTCTAGATTCTCACACTATTCCCCTTTGAAGCTTGAAACAGGATGTTACTATAGCTGCATATCTAAATTTTATAGCAGTGCCTGGAGCTTCCCCTCTTTTTACTGAGCTAATGAACAAAGACTTCTTCCAGACATGTTGTCTCCAGTCTAATTCAGAACTGTGAGGTAAGCACTTCCATGGCTCAACAGGTGGTCCAATTAACAGTATCACCAGTATTTTTCTTAAAGTAAGAAGTAAGCTAGCTGTTTAACCCCTTATCTTCCAGTGTCCTTTGCTAACATATAGTCTGACATGTATATTCCTTCTCTGTCCAGCAGGACCCACTGTTGATACATTTTTTAATGCTAGCAACTTTACAATCACATTTTGATTTTCAAATGCCATACACTTCTAATACATCTTTAACATAAGCATCTGTACAAATCAGTTTGATATTCAAATGCCATAGAATTCTAATCCATTTGTAATGCAAGCATCTTGTATAAATCAGTTTGATACTCAAAGGACATATCATTCTTTACAGAACTCCAGCTGGCTATACTGGCACTAGCCTATATCATCCAAAGTGGTAATAGTCAGAATCAGATGAAAAATGCAGCACAAGTATTGTAAACTAAAAACTTAAAAACAGAAGTCCAGAGTACTCATATTCTGCAACTATTTTGGTTATCAGACAGTCCCTGATGTGACTAACTGACAGATTTCATGGTGGGAAAAAAAACAATACTTTTCTCACTGGTGACGACCTATGTTGATAAACAGGTTTGCTCTTAATAGTCCATTCTTCCCAGATTCAGTAGATACTGCCTGCATAAATCAGTCATACTCATCCACACACTAAGAAGAGGAGCTACAGATTTAGACACTGAATTCTCTTATTAATAGGAGATACTATTGTCATGTGAAAGGACATTTTGAGTTGGCATTATGAAATTATTAGTGGACAGATAGTAACAACTTCGGCAACTTTCATAAGCAGATTTTTTTTCTGTATGATTATACTCTTTAAAACATTTTACATTATTACCCAGACAAAAACAGAACTGGAAATAGCTTATAATGCTGCTGGGTATATTCTCACAAATCAGCTGAAGAGGGAATTTCTAAAGAAACTACATAATGTTCATTATCACTACTGTGATTTAAATATGGTTCAAGATCAGGACCTTATTTCCCTAAATGAAGAAAAGCATCTAGATGGGCCTACAAAGGATTTGGGTATGAATAACAACATTGCCTTACTGGTGGATATGTCTGACAGCTAAGCTAAACATTTTTTCTATATATTTTCACTGCAGTGCAATATTTTGTAAGCAAATAATTTCTGAAACAATCTGAAATACTGTAATTTCTACAATACTAATAATAAGGATTACAAACATTAAACTGCTTCATGTAGATAGTATTGAAAAATCAGTTGATGTTTTATCAGCAAATTAATTCTTGGCCCTGTGAGGATCTTACCATCAGAGTGGAGGCATGCTGCCTTACTGTAAGCACATGATGTGAAAGGTAGTAATCATAATAACAATTTCTGTAGGCCTATACATTTACTCTGTAACAGACCTATATCACCTCAGAAATAATTTCTACTGACCTTATAAATAGGGGGTATTCAAGTGTTCTACAGCATGTGTACGATAAATCTAATCTAGTATTACAGACCTGTTGTACTTCTTCAACTTTGTTGCTTTAGTATGTCATTGAGACTAATACTTTTATGTGATATTTATGGGCAGAGAGTACAGTTTTTCACAATGGAGATAATATGTGTTTTCTTTAAAAAGTATCCTTTGTGAAATAAGACTGTTGAAATGGCTAGGGATACATGCAACAAAGAGATCCTAGAATACTAAGCAAAAAGGCAAAATAGGTTCATAGGTAGGTACTAGGCTATCTGCCCGAGGGCATTTATAAGCCTAGCTAGAGTGCGTCAACTTTTGCTGCCCCATTGTTTAATTAACTGATCCTCTGTCAAGTAGAGCCAATGAAGTGATCCCAGGGGTGTATTTTCTGTTACCCGTCCAATCGTCAAGGCTTCTCTTGAAGAGTGTTAGTGAGGGGCTCTGCCTAATGTAGTTTGGAATTTTGTTCCAAAGCATGGGGAGTCTCTGTGACAGGATTCTATCCCTCCAGCATGTTCTGTTTATTATTGTGGCAAGGTATAGCTTACTAGAGCGCGTGGCTCGCAGTGACTTGGATTTCTTTAGGTGGAGCATGTCCATCAATTCTGAGTTGGACATGGCTTTATAAGTCAGGCAGAGATCATCTCTGAGTAAGCGATATGCCACTGAGTACATCTGGAGTTTATTCAGCCGGGCTGCATAAGACATATGTTTGAGGCCAGTAATCCTCTTGGTGAGGTACTTTTGTAGTCTGTCCAGCCGTTGGAAGTTTTTTGTGAGGTACATCCCAAATGGGGCATTGTACGCTATGATGGGTCTGATGAGTGATGAGTAGAGGGGCACTATAACCTCTTTATTTCTAGATGCAAACCCTTTAGTAACTAGATGGGACACATAGAAGGATTTCCTAACTACTTTGGCAGTATGATTGTCAAAGGAGAGATTACTATCTACCTGGGTCCCCAGATCTCTTATTACCTCTTCTGTATTAAGGGGGCTGCCATCTATGTTTTAATTCGTGGGTGGTTTGTTTTTCCCAAATGGAATGACTATGCATTTTTTGGCATTTAGCTTGAGGCCATGACTTTGACACCAGGTGTCCATCTCAGTAAGGCCCTTTTGGATGATGTTCATGTCAGCTGGAGAGTCAATTATAGCTCACAGTTTGCAGTCATCGGTGAACTTGGTTAGCCATAGTTCTCCTGTGTGTGCCTGTACGTCTGAGAAGTATATGCCGAACAGTAGGGGTCCCAGGACCGAGCCTTGTGGGACACCACTTGTGACTGGTTTAGAGTCGGACCTGGAGCCCGCTATTCTTACTGTGTGAGTTCTGTCTCTAAGCCAGTTGGCAACCCATCTCATGATGTAGGGGTTTATGTTCAGGCTTGTGAGTTTTTCTGTAATACCCGAGTGGGGAATGGTATCGAAGGCCTTGCCGAGGTCAAGGTAGTCTGTGTGAACAAACTTTCCCTCATCTGTGGCCTTGGTGACTGTCTCAAAGAAGTCAACCAGATTTAATAGGCATAATCTGCCCTTAACAAAGCCGAACTGGGTCGGGTCAAGTGTTTGGAGGTCCCCAATGTCTTTGTGAATGAGTTCCATGATGATGCACTCCATAGCCTTGCAGACCTGGCTAGTCAGGCTTATGGGGCGATAGCTATCAGGGTAATTTGTGGCCCCTCCTCTGTGGAGTGGAATAACCATTGCTGTGCGCCATTCTATGGGCATGTAGGCTGTGGAGAGGCTGAGGTTGAACAGCGTGTTTAGGTGTGGGGTTAGTTCCTTCTGTAGTTCATGCAAGATGCAGCCTGGGGCACCATCTGGCCCCATTGACGCTGTCTTTTTGGCTTTTGAAAAGGCTATTTTCACCTGTGCATCTATGATTTCCGGGACACTACACTTTTCTGGTATTGTTGTGGGCCCTTTTGGGGGTGAGAGGGGGGTGAAGTTTGCACTGAATCTCTCTGCCAGGATGTTGGCAATTTCAGTAGGTTCAGTTTATTTTGTGCTATATTGCACTAGTTCAGTGCATATCTGTGAGCTGCCACTTAGATTCTTAACATAGCTAAAGAAGGCTTTGTGGTTATCTTTTGAATCCTTGGCTATTTTTCTTTTGAAGTCAGCCTTGGATGATTTTATGAAGGACCTTAGTTTCTTACTGATACTAATCAGGGATGTCTTTCCTTCTTGGGATTTGCTTTTTTCTGAACTAGTTTCCTCCTTCTATTGTGTAGCCTGTTTATGGCAGGGGTCCACCAGACTGGTTTCCTTCTATTATAAGAATGAGTTTTGGTTTTGCTAGGGATGGCACAATCCATGCATCCTTGTAGGTGCTCATAGAGTGCACATGTAAAGGTTTGTGCATCTTGGGCTGCATTATCCTTTAGCGTGGAGGTTGTGAAACTAACCGCCTCTATCTTAAGTAAGGTGAAGTTTGCTTTAGAAAAGTTTTTTACTGTGGTTTCCTTAGTTGGGGGTGGTGGTATGGTGTGGACATCCAGAGTGATTAGTTTATGGTCTGATCTAACCAGTGATGGGTTGACCTCCGGTGTGGAACACCTGTCACCCATGTTTGTGATGAACAGGTCCAATATGTTTTCACCTCTGGTAGGTGAGTTTACCAGCTGATCCAGGGCATTTGAGTTGATGAATTCCAGGAAGTTTGGAGTTTATACTTGAGTAGTTTTCCCAGTTAATGGTAGGGTAAATGAAATTGCCCAATATCAGGGTGTTCGGTAGGACCTTCATGTTTTCCAGTGTCTCCAGAAAGGTGGAGTGGTGGTCCTGGGTCATGGAGGGTGATCTGTAGCAGGCCACAATTTTCATTGCAGATTTGCCCAATGTTAGTTGCACATGGATGATCTCAGAGGTATCATGCTGCGCCACTAACCTGGAGGTGTAGGTATCCTTGATGAATATGGATACACACCCTCCTTTTGTGTTTCGGTCTGTGTTCTGTGGCTGAAACATGTGGTATGAGTTGTATCCCGGTAGTGCTGGGGTGCTCTCTGGAGCCTTGAGCCAGGTTTCAGTTACTGTACAGATGTCAGTGTTCTCCATACTGAGGAGTGCTTCAAGCGTGTGCATTTTGAGATTTAAACTCCTGGCGTTGAGTAGCATAGTCCTCAGTTTTTTGTTAAATGTGCTGTTTACAGAGGTGGGTTTGACTTTTGAGCCTTGCCTAAAAAAAGTCACTATGGGGCCCCAAGATCCTTGGCCAGTATTCGAAAGCCTAGGGGTGACAGGTGCAAGCCATCTCTTGCAAAGCAACGTGGCTGGTCGAGCATGTCATTCCAGGCTGACAGACACTGGCTTCCCTTTGAATGACACCAGAAGCTTAGCCAATTGTTGAAATTGATCATTATTTCTTTATACTGAGGTATCATTCTTGGTGAGGCAGGATACTACTCAGGGTCAGGGTCATACCAGCCTGAGCTACATGATCAGAGAGCTCTTCCATGTCTCATTTCATATAGTCCAGGGAGGTACGTCTCAGGTCATTCACACCAACATGAACAATGACAGAATACAGCCCTTCTGTGTTGGAGAGAAGCCTTCTAGCTTATCAGTGGGAGTGGTAAGCAGTAGGTAACCCATCTACCACAGGAGGAGTGGTTTCTTGCCCAGAAATTATAGTTTATTGGCCGTTTGGGAAGCTTTTTCATCTCTTTCAACCTTCTGATTTATAAGCCTGTGTTTGAGATTGTTTCCTGCCTTTCCTGTTACTAGTCTACTCCAGGTACAGATTTGCTGTATCCAGGACTCTTTGTAAGCTTCTGAGCCCCCAAGCCTTTCCGTGTTGGAGGGAAGCCCTCTAGCTTATCAGTGGGAGTTGTAAGCATTAGGTAGCCTATCTACCACAAGATGAGTGATCCCTGGCCCATAAATTGTAGCTATTGGCTGTCTGAGCATTTTTTTCCATCTCTTTCAACTTTCTAGTTTGAAAGCCACACTTGCACCTGTTTCCCACCTTTCCTAAAACTAACCTAGTCTGGTTACAAAGTTGCTGTATCCAGGATTGTTAGTAAGCTTCTGAGCCCCCCAAGCCTTTCTGTGTTGGAGGGAAGCCTTCTAGCTTATCAGTGGGAGTAGTAAGCATTAGGTAGCCTGTCTACCACAAGAGGAGTGGTTCCTGGCCCAAAAATTGAAGCTATTGGCCATTTGGGCAGTTTTTTTCCCTCTCTTTCAACTTTCTGGATTAAAAGCTGCACTTGCGCTTGTGTCCCACCTTTCCTGTAACTAGCCTAGTCCAGATACAGAGTTGCTGTATCCAGGACTGTTGGTAAGCTTCTGAGTCCTGAGAGCCTTTCTATGTTGGAAGAAAGCCTTCTAGCTTATCAGTGGGAGTGGTAAGCACTAGGTAGCCTGACTACCACAAGAGGAGTGGTTCTTGGTCTAAAAATTGTAGTTTATTGACCATTTGGATAGTTTGTCCATCTCTTTCAACTTTCTGCTTTAAAAGACCACATCTGCGCTTGTTTCCCATCTTTCCTGTAACTAACCTACTGGCAAGCACTAGAAAGCCTTAAACTGATACAAGCCTTCTAGCTTAGAAGAGAGACTTTGGAGTGATTAAGTATCAGTTTTCTGTACTTTCTTGCTGTACTTAACTGTTTTCCACCTAAATGCTGGTTTTCCAGCCTTTATTGTGATTCAAAAGCTTGTTTTTTTTTTCCACATATTGTTTTTATTTGACTGCCTGCACTTTTAAAAAGTCTTTTTTTTTCCTTAAATAATTTGTTTAACTGTTGTAGGCTACACAGTAAAGTGTGATAGCCTTTTCTGATCATTTTTTTTAGTCATTTAAAGCTGTTTTAAGTGCATTTTTTACTGGTTTTGCCTTATCTTTGAAAAAAAATCCTTGTTTCCTGCCTTTTAAGCTAGTATAGTCCAGTTTTCAGGCTAGTGCTGAATTCAAGGCTGTGTTACAAGTTTCTGAGTTGCCCATACCTTACTTGGATGGAAAATTTTTCTGTTCACTTGTGAGAGAGGGGAGCTTTGAGCAGCCTATCTGTCCCTGAAGGAGTGGTTCCAGCCCAGAAGTTAGTAGTTTATTGGCCATTTTGGGCTAATTTCTATCTCTATCATTTCCCCTGCTATAAAAACTGCATTTGCACAGTTTCGTGCGCTGGGCAGTGCCGGTTAGCTATGGTTAAATTATTCTCGTCTCCACTAAGTCTCCTCTTCAGTTTTTCTCTTGAAACTAGTCTAACTCTCAGTCTACACAGGTACATAGACTACCCTCTCCTCCTACCACAAAACACTAACATATGCAAGAGATGCAATTATACAGCCAAACTGGAGGCTAAGCTCTTAAATATATAGGCTCTTAAAACATCTCGGTTTCCAAAGGGCTGAATTCAAGACCTCATTTTATTTTATTTTATTTGAGTGGAAGTTGTATAGCTTGTATAGCTTAAGCATTATGTATATAATCATTTGGCTGCCTCTATACCATTTGTATGAGATAATTAATGAAACTGTGGGGTAGCAGTCCACTCAGGTCATACCTCTCAGCTGTACAGATTTTTGCAGAATGTCCAGATTTTTGTCTCATATTTTCGGTCCATTTTTTTTATAAAGTTGTGGTTTTCTGGTAAAGTAAAAAAATCATTTGAGACTGATGCTTGAAAATAAATGACAGACATCTGAGTTTCAGGCTTCATACCTTCAGACAATTCATGCTAATTCAAAACCTGTTATTCTATCAGTTTTCTAAGTTTGTAAGAGCAGTATTTAAAACTGGTCCCTATTTTTGAGACTTTGTCCCACTTTCATTTATGGCTTTGTCCAAATTTCTTGCTCTAAGAGGTTGAGAGGTATGACTCAGGGTGATTTAGTTACCACTAGCAAATCAGTAAATCAAAGCCCCCCCCCCCCAGTCTTAAGAAGGTTGGTGCCAGCTATATTCTATGAAATTCATATTTATGAATTGCATTTTGCTACAACAATCTAGGGGAATTCCCTGTTTCAGGTTTAAACTATAAGAACTGTATTAGCAAACTGAGTGTTATGGCAAACTAACATGCAGCAGTGGTGTTAAAAGGCATCTCTTGCAAGACAGCACTTTTCATAGTACATATATTTAAATCATAATTATTTGTACTAGAATGCATGTGGCACCATTATCACACTTATATTTAACTCATTTATTTGCATTAGATTGGCACATGAAGCCATTTCATTGAAGACTAAATGTAGCCTTCTTTAAGATAAATTAAACACATGAATTCTAAATGGAGAAAAATATCTAATTCTAAATAGACCACAAGGACTGTAGATCTTCACAATATGAAGTTCTGGTCTAAATAAGCTTACTGTTCCTGTTGGTTTATATTTAAACCTGATGAGTTCATGGTATAGTGTAGGTATGAAAAAGGGTTATCCGTTTGGTGTATGGACTGGTCCACAGACAGAGTGGTTCGAATTTTGAATGCTTCATCAGACAGGGTGGTACAACATGGATTCATGTTTTCCATCATGTATCTCAGTTACTGTGCTCTGACATACGAATAAGCCATACATTTAACATAAAACTCTCATTAACAAAACATTTACTCCTCTTAGTTTTCTTACAACTGCTCATTGCACTGGCATGAAGTTCTTGTTTTTTCCCCAGCAACACAAGATATGAAAATAGCATTTTGCAGAAAAAGTGAGTTACTTCCTAAGAATTCAGTAATCCCAAAGTTTCTGTATGACATACTTTTTTCACGTTGTGAATGTCAACTACATTCTGACTCCTCTGAGTAATAAATTTACTCTCATCCATTTTCTTATCTAAATTCCGTTGCGTACTCTGCTTTTCTGGAAGCAGTCCTCTTCCTTTCTTCAAAAAGTTTACTGATGGTCTTGTATAGCGGCATTTATTAACAACTGGTTAATGCTTTCAATAAAAATGCAGAATATTTTGATCATAGTTGTCCATTCTTATCAATATCTGCTCTAAACCAAAATGTTCACATTCCAAACATCTAACTAAGCTAAATTGCCATTATACCATCCACATTTCTTTTTATTCAATTTCCATTATTTGTTCTTTCCTGATAGCCTACTCATTTACAATGTTAGACATAGCTGTTTGGCTATTTTCAAGTCCATCACAGTGCATGCTGCTTAATAATTTCTATTTTCACACTCTCACTAACACAACAGAATCATTTCCAACTTCATGTAGACTAATGTTACATTTCAATGATCATTTTCTACCTCCAGTTATTCATATCTTACTTGCTGCTCTATCAATAGTTATGTCCTGCAGCCAGCTATAATACTTTTTCCTTTTTGCACATTTAATACATCAGATGATATTCTCCACCACATAACTCCCAATGCTCTATTTAATATATTATGCTTCTATTACTTTCTCTACCCAGACTACATGTATTCTAAAATCTGTCTAGATAATCCTTCTTTTTTTATTTTTGCATTCACTGTACGACAATAGGTTTCCTCCATAGTATGATAGTATGACAAATTTATGATGCTTTTACATGAGTCTACAAAGTCTCTTTCCCTGCTTTCCTACCTTCTACTTTACTTTTCCTTACAAGCATTCATATCAAAATTCTTGCATTTCCCATATAGCCATTTCTCTGAATCTGTCACAACACTTACCTGGCTGCTGTCAGTGCCATAAAAATTAGAGCTCCAACTGAACCTGCAAAATAACCCTCCCCCAATTACTGTTGTTCCCAGTTCCTCTGTATTTGTATGATTTGTATGATGGCAATTGTTCTGCAAAGCTTATTCATCATAATTATTTAGGTTTTACAAAAGTTATCCTAACAGTTCTTGTCTCAGCTGAGTACACAATCCTTTTTTTTTTTTTTACTCAAATGATTTTTATTTTGATGAAATAACACCATTTAATACATTCATAACATTCAATAACTATTTACAATATCTATATTCAGCCTGAGAAAAAGGTTTCAGATAAAAATATTTGTAGTTAAATAATACGTTAATATATAAACTATGATAAGAAGAGTTTGGTTTCATCTGTAGGGTATCAATCAAATTCAAAACTTTCCTCCATGAACTATTAACCAATGGTTTAGGAAAAGTTCTTAACTCTTTAGTTCTTTTCTCCATTAGTATGCATTTCTTCAGTGATAATAGGAATTCTTCCATTGTGGGTGCTGCACTAATGTTCCATCTTCAAGTTATACATGTTCTGGCTATTGCTAACATTGTCCACAACAAATACAGGTCATCTTTCTTCATATTATTACTATTAACAACATTCAATAAAATTAAAGACTTTGTCAAAACAAATATATCAGTATAGATAGCTTGAAGAAATTTGTTAATCTCATTCCAATATGGTTTAATATTAGTACAGCCATAAACAATATGAGACCAGTCAGCATCAGTGGACAGATGACATCTCCAACATAACTTGCTTTTTGATGGGTTCATTTTTGAGAGTTTTGCAGGTGTCAAAAAGGATCTGTGTAGAAATTTCCAATGAAAAATCCTTCAGAATTGTGAATAAGAAGTTAGTTTAACTGAAAATAAAATGTTTGTTTTGTCTTCCATTGATAATGATACTTGAAACTCTTTAGTTAGGTATTGCCAGTAAGAATCTTTAGGAGTTGTCTTGTAGACAATTAAAGTGTTATATAGATATGATAATTCATTCTTAACATTGATATTATTATATAGAATTCCAAAAATCCAGTTTATAGTTTTTGGTACGATTTTGAATGATGAGTTATATATTATTCTACACAGATCCTTAATGTATGCTGTGATACTCTGAAGAACCAACCAGTCATTAGGGGATAGGCCATAGGTTGACAATATACTTTGTGTGTTCAAAGCTTGTTGGTTTTCAATACATTGCAACCAACAAAATAGGTTACTGTTTTCCCATAAACCAAAAATCTCTACATGTGTTTTATCAGAGAAATCCCTTGTAATAGTAAATGGTATTAAAAATCTATGCCACAGTTTTATATCTAGATTTGTGTTAATGAATTTTCTAAACACATCAAAAATATTGTTTATTATTGTTAGATTAGTTAATTTCGTTGTACTATACTGTAAATTTAAACTTAAATAGTGCCATATCTTGTTATCTTTGACAGTTACCAAAGCATTTTTGATAAATAATTTCCATTTATTAGTATAATGGAGTGTAACTGTTTCCAATTGGAAGAGTATCGAAGATGTATCCAATTCATCACTATTTTAATTATAGATGCCTTTATATAAGTTTCAGTCTCTGGGAAGTTTAACCCCCCTTGTTCCCATTTTCTGATATGATGAGAATATGCCACTCTATTTCTTTTGGGGTACCATAGGAATTTTATAAGAGCTGAAGTGATTTCTTTAAGGATTTTCTTTCCTGGTAGAACTATAAGGGCTTGTCCTATATATAATATTTTAGGTAACAAAACCATTTTTATCAGTTGTAACCTATCATCAAATGTTATAAACAAATTATTCCATTTGCTTATTAATGTATTGATTAAGTCTATGGCTTTAGCATAGTTAAGCTGTAAGGTTTTCTCTATATTCTTACCTAGGACTATTGCTAAATAGTCTAGCGTTGAAACTTGGTTTCCAATAATATGATTAACTGGAACCTGTATGTTCTTTTTTATTTAATAATAAATATTTTGATTTAGATTTGTTGAAGGAGAGCCCTGAGATTATTTGGAAGTTTGTTTTTACTATATCCACTTCACCTATCACTTCCTTAGAGTTGGGTAAGGTAAGTAAGACATCATCAGCAAACATCATTATTTTAGATATATATTGGTCATAT
This sequence comes from Protopterus annectens, assembly GCF_019279795.1. Taxonomy (NCBI): domain Eukaryota; kingdom Metazoa; phylum Chordata; order Ceratodontiformes; family Protopteridae; genus Protopterus; species Protopterus annectens. The sequence continues at coordinate 999,714,721 of NC_056745.1, read as the reverse complement.
ATATTTATATCTCTTATCTTTGGGTTATTACGTAATAAAATGACAAGTATTTCTATGGCCAGAGCAAATAGGATAGGGGACATGGGACATCCTTGTCTAGTACCTCTAGTGATTTGGATTGCTTTGGAAGTAAAGGGACCTAATTTGACATATGCTAGATTGTTTTCATAGATTTTCTTTATCATTGTTATACACATGGGGGGGATCAAATAACAGTAAGACTTTAAATAAATAACCTTAATTTGAGTCAAAGGCTTTTTGAATATCTAGACCTATTATCAATGTTTCATAGTTTCCTCTATTGAGATAATCTGTCAGTGTTAATATTCTTTTAATATTATCCTGTGTATGCCTGTTTTGTATGAAACCAGTTTGGTCTTCATTTATTATTTTAGATATGGGTATTTTCAATCTATTGACCATAATTGACATAAATAGTTTATAATCATTATTCAACAAAGAAATAGGTCTATATGAGTTGCAATGATTAGGGTCCTTATTCTGTTTTAATATAGGGGACATTAAAGAATATCTCCAAGAAGGAGGAATATTTGCTAATGTTTTAACTTCAAGAAAGGTTTTGTGTTGGAGACAGATTATAGAAGAAGAGAACAATCTATAAATTTCAATAATTAAGCCATCTATTCCAGGTGCTTTATTAGACTTACTTCCTTTAATCTCATCTATAATTTCCTTTTGAGAAATAGGTTTTTGTAGCTCTAACTTAAGTTTCTCAAGAATTATTGTTATGTTGGGAACTATATTCTCTAACTTCTCACATTCATTTGTACTTATTTATCTTTATGGTGCTCTGCATAATGATAATTAAAAGCCTCCAGAATGTCCCCTATGTCTCTGACTTTTTTTCCTTTTCCCTTCACGAAAGATACTATCAGTGTTATTAATTTTTGTTTGCATCTTAACTTTCATAGATAGGTTGTGAAGATGCTTAGGAGACGTAGCTTAAGAATTTAATTTCAGTTTTTCCATAGCTAAATTAGTTTTATGGGATAATATTTCATTGTATTTCTTATTAGCTTCTTCTATTTTCTTATTATTATCTATAGCAATTAAGTTCTTATTAGATTTAAGAGATAACAATTGCTTTTGGAGATGCTGTAACTCTGAGTCCCATTCTTTAATTTTATTTTTGTACCAGTTAATGGTTTTACCATAAAGATAGGCCTTACGAGAATCCCAAACCATAATCTTGTTTGCTTCGGGTTTATAATTAATCTCTAAGAAAAGCTGAAGTTCAGAAGTTATCCAAGATTTAAAATCTTAAATTTTTGTGATATACTAAGAAATCCTTGAAGTAATAACTAATTGATTGAATTCCAAGTGTATTGTTAACAACAGGGAATTATGATCTGAAAAGGGACAAGGTTGTACTGAAAAATTCAAGATTTTAGAATAAAGATCTTATGAGATATACATTTTATCTATTCTACTTTGCATACCATGTCTATAGTCTTGGTGTGAGAATAGTAAAGAATTTGGTTCCAAAGCATTAAAGGTGTCTTTTAATTTAAACATTTCTGTCCATTTTTGTAACTGTTTGGCTGAGGACGATAGTCTAGGAGATTTCTTATTGGTAGTTTCTGTAATATCTGTGATACAGTTGAAATCACCTCCTAGTATAATATTATCATTAGAAGTAGTTTTAATAAAGTCTAAGTGTTTCTTAGATAGTCCAACCCCCATACTCGGGAACCAGTATAAATTAGACAGGGTCCAAATTCTATTAATAAAATTAAGTATAACTAAGGCCATGAGAACATTATCTACATGTTTGTAAATAATTTGGGGATTTAAAATAAGTCTTTTTCCATAGAATTGTTACTCCTCTGGTCTTATTTTTATAAGAAGATTGAGCAAGTATTGTGTATTCCTTAGGGTCCCACATAAATGTGCCATTTATTTTAAAGTGCGTCTCTTGCAGGAAAACTACTTGAGCCTTGTTTAGTTTAAGATACCTTAGTAGGTTAACTCTCTTATATGGGTTGTTTAAGCCATTAGAATTTAAGGATATCAAAGTTAAATCCATATCAGAATTATTTAAAGTAACAAATAATAAAAGAACTTGTATTAATAGAATTCTGTTTACATAATACTCTTCGTCAATAGACAACAGAATATCAATTGCTAAATTTCTATTTATCTCAATCCAAATAACTTTCCCCATTAAAGATAAAACAATTTTGTCAGGCATTTCAAAACTAGAAAAACAGTTAAATAACAAAAAAATTAGCATATTTCACTCTGATATAAACTTTAATACACCCTATACATGGAATGAGATACAGTCCTAGTCTAGCAAACAAAACTAAATCTGCTAGACTACCTATCCCAGCCATCAACCTTTGTTGGTTAAAGCTCACGAAAACAAAGTAAAAAATGGAGAATATATTATAAATTAAGAGAAAAATAGTAGGGATAAACAACTAATAAGTTGTTGATTCCAGTTAGGTTTTAGAGATAAGTTACATACACTATTATTAGAAACATTAAACATTTATGCAAGAGACATATTAGGATATATATATATATATATATATATATATATATATATATATATATATAAATATATATATATATATATATATATATATATATATAATCTGAATTTAGTTCTTAATAGACTAAGGAAACATTAGCTTTATTAGCAGTCTAAATGATTACCCAAAATACCCAAGCATGTCAGCTGTATTAGTTCTAATAAAAACTGGCAGAACAAATAAAAAAATCATTTAGCATTTGTATTTACTTGCCCTCTGAATAAATCTTATCATGACAAGCTCCCACTAAATAAAAACTTCACAACAACTGGGTGTTAGCACAGTGAGCATGTTTCATTCCCAAAAGATGTTAACATAGATTCTTAGAAATATTCCATAAGACATATTTGTCCTTAATTAACTCCTAAACATTTGGAATAGCAGATGTTTAAATGACTAAAATCAATAATAATTAACTGGCATCAGTTAATATGACAAAAATTAGTAAAAAAAAACATTATTTATATAAAACTTACTATGGATAACAGGTCTTAAAAGTGAATGACTCAAAGACAGAATTAAGACAGAACTAGCTGTAAATATCTAACATAGTAATAGGGTAATACTGAAATTCATAACTTGTTTGTTATGTTATCGCAAGTCATAGATGTTACTGAGCTCTCTCCCTGTCATAAAGTGCTAATATACTATAAAACATGACTTTATAATAACTGAAAACATGGCATCTGAAAAATAAATAATATCTAAGATACAATAAGAAAATTAACATATTACATACAAAGCACTTATAGTTTAAACAAAATTATTCACACATATATTTGCTAGGATTTAGTATAGTATTTGAGTATCCTTCAGTTATTACCATTAGTTATAAGCATTTCCTGTAAATGTATAAGCCTATACTAAACACTTGCTAACTGCATAGGAAAGTTATTTGTAAATATCTATTTATAAAAAACTCCAGTATATTCACTATAAATAGTGGCTTTAGTTAACTGTTTACAAGAAAAAATAACATTTCTGTATATATTTGATCACAAAATATAGTCACTATTATAAAAGGGAACCATGAATATGTTTGCAGGCAGTGTAGCTCATAATTCTTGTAAAAGAAGCCTACTATGCTATATTTAAGCAATAACCCATGCCTGGGTGTGGGCAATGCTGGATTTACCAATGGTTGGTGTGGTTTGGTCATGAGGGTGAAGCCCGAGTGACCAAACAAAGACAACCGTGGGTAAATCCAGCATTACCCACACTCAGAAGTGGGTTATTGCTATTATACAATGACATTATTTAAGAAAAAAACACTTACTTTTCTTAAAAAAATGTCCTTGGGTAATGGCGCTGTGTTGTCCTTCCGCCGCTGGACAGCTCCGCTTTGCCATTGCTGATGTACTGCGCATGCATTTGGAACTTGCGTTCCCACACATACCCAGTACATCAGTGCTTGGGAAAGTAAGCAACGGAGAAAAGAAGATCTCCATTGCTATGCTTTTTTATTTTTTTTTTATTTTATTTTTTTTTTAACCCTTAAAATTAAAGAATATATCAATGAAAAAAAGTCCGGGTGATCGGACCTTTTTACATTGTATATTCTCAGTGGGCATGCTGGTTGGGCTGGCCAATCAGACCATACAACAAACATAAAAAAGAAGAGTTTCATACAGCCTTTCCCATAACTAAACTCTATATAACCGGCAAATTTAGAGCATCCGAATCAGTCATTTAAAAGCATTCTAAAAAAAAAGAACACACCTCTCCCATTACATAAAAACTTTCAGATCCCAGTTAAAGCTTCTAATTAATAGGTAGAACAGTCCGTAAATTCATGTCATCATTCTTATTTTAAATACAAAGTCATTTTCTGAAGCAAACACTTACCAGGAACACACAGTAAACATAACTTGTAACCATTTAAATACCTTGTGCCATAAAACATACAAGCATATAACTGTCAGAGAGACCCAATTTATGTCAAAAGCTGGCAAACAGCTTATTGTTGACACAGGTACCAATATTTATTCTGAAACCATCAGAAATTATAAATATTAAATCAACTAGTTAATATATACTAAATCATAAATATGCCCTGTTATCCCATGTATCCAGAGCAGTTTTGGTAAATTAATCTAAGCAGTGACTATGCCTGTGTAATAACTCAGAAGAACATTTAGCAGGGCAATGGGCTATATATTATTTGAAATAAAGCATGTCATCTTAAGGTCATAAAAGCAAAGATAGCTTACTGTTCAATTATATCACTCAATAAACCAGTAAATATTATACTAATATAGTAAAAAGGATAAACGGTTATTTAATCTGTATATGATCAAAAAAGTATAGAAATGAAAAAGCAAAAAAAGAAAGAAAAGCAATAAGAAAAATATTGTCATGACATACCTTACCTGAAAATTTTGCAAGTATAAAACAAATTAAAGTCCATTTGCAGTAGATGCTTTGAGAGATTTAGTGGGAACAGCAATCTTGACTCAGTTTTTTGTTTTTTTCTTTTTAACACCAGTCCAGGAAGATTTATCAGTAACTCTCTTCAAAGATGCAGATGCCCATTCCATATCTTCAGGCAAGGAAATAATGTTATTGTTTTTAATAAAGGCAGTGGCTTCCTCTAGGGCATTAAATGATCTCATGTCATTCTGATATAGGATTTTTATTCTGGCAGGAAAGACAAGCTGAGTTTTGATGTTATTCTGCTTTAACAGGTTTTTTAATGGCCAAGCTTCTTTTCTCTCTTCAAACAAACCCTTGTAGAATAGTCATTATCAAACCTAATTGGGTTTTGTTTAAATTTGAATGGACTTTTCCTCCAGGCAGATTTTTAGGACCAATTCCTTGTCTACATAAGATAGAAACTTTATGACTATTAATCTGGGAGGAGTAGAGGAGGATGTTGACACTGGCTTTCCTAAAGTTCTATGAGCCCTTTCAATACCAAAGCACAGACCCTCCTTTAAATCTAAAATCTCTGGAATCCAGGTATTCAGGAAAGAAATGATATCTTCTACTTCAGCTCTCTCAAGGATGCTAAAAATCCTTATATTTGACCTTCTCTCCCTGTTTTCTAGGTCATGCACTTTATTAAGAAGCCAAGTGTTTTGTTTGATAAGGAAATCTTTCTGGCTTTCTTCTTCCTTCAGTCTTCCATCAAGATCATTCAGGGATGCTTCTAAGTGTGTTATTATGGATTGATGCTGCTGTACAAGTTCCTTGAGAGAATCTGTTTGTTTCTGACAATTTTCCTTGAGGTTTTGTAAATTCTCCTTACAATCATCCATTTTTAGTGAGAGTTCTTGTAGAGCAGATGTCACAAGCTGCATTTCTATTTTTAAAGCCATGTCAGAATGAGAAGTCTCTGAAGTGCTCATCTCCACAACTGATACAGTCTCCTTTATAATTTGACAGGAAAAAACTTTCCTAAGTTCACCAAAGTTACGAATAATATAGTTTATACTTGCATCTATCAATTCTAAGTATTTTTACTATAATAAAATAAGTTATTTCATGTTTTTTATACTAGTTTCATGGAACTCTGAAAAACTGCTGCTATCAGTTGGCCATCTTGGCTCTGTCCCGTACACAATCTTTTTCGACAGTACCACTTACCATATACAGTACAATTCATAGGTTCATATGTTCAAAGGTAGGTACTAGGCTATTGGCCCTAGGGCCTATATAAGCCTAGTCAAAAAGGTACCCTGGCTTTCGCCACACAAGAAAATTATTTTCCTGTGCCCATGTCGAGCAGACCCACAGAGGTGATCCCCAGGGTGAATTTCCTATTTCCCATCCAATCATCAAGATTTTTCTTGAAGAGTGCTAATGAGGAGCTTTGTTTTATATAGATAGGTAGTTTGTTCCAGAGTATGGGAAGTCTCTGGGACAGGAATCTATCCCTCCAGCATGTTCTGTTTATTTTAGTGACAAGGTTTAGGTCCTTAGAGCGTGTAGCTCAGAAGGATTGGGATTTCTTTAAGTGAAGCATGTCCAACAGCTTGGGTTTGACATAGCTTTGTATGTTAGGCAGAGATTGCCACTGAGTAGACGATATGCGATGGAGTAAAACTGGAGTTTTTTGAGATGGTCTATGTAGGGCATCTGTTTGAGGTCAGTAATCCTCTTTGTGAGGTATTTCTGATGCCTTTCCAGTTGTTGTAGATGTCTTGTGAGGTACATAACAAAAGGGGCATTGTACTCTATAATGGGTCTAATGAGTGATGAGTAGAGGGGAACAATGACCTCTTTTTTCCTGGATGACAAACCTTTTGTGATGAGGTGTGCCATGTAGAAGGATTTCCTGACTACTGTGGCGATGTGATTATCAAAGGCGAGACTACTGTCCACCTGTGTCCCAAGGTCTCTTATCACACTTTCGGTGTTAAGTAGACTACCACTTATGTGGTAGCTCATGGGTACAGAGTTTTTACCAAAGGGGATGACAATGCACTTTTTGGAAATGAGCTTGAGGCCATGAATTTGACACCAGGCATCTGTCCCTTTGAGGCCCTTTTGTAGGATGTCCACATCATTAGGAGTTTTGATTGTGGCTCCTAGTTTGCAGTCATCTACAAACTTCATTAGCCAAAGATCTTCTTTGTTAGCCTGTACTTCAGAAAAATAGATACCAAATAGGAGAGGACCCAGGACTGAACCCTGTGGTACTCTACTCGTCACTGGTCTGAAGTCAGATTTGGAGTCTGCTACTTTCACAGTGTGGGTTCTGTCAGTAAGCCAGTTGGCAACCCATCTTGTGACATAGGGATTTATACCTAGTTTAGTAAGTTTATCTATAATTCCAGAGTGGAGGATAGTCTCAAAAGCCTTGGCGAGATCTAGATAGGCTGTGTGAATCACCTTACCCTCGTCTTCGGATTTGGGGACTGCTTCAAAGAAGTCTATCAGGTTTAGGAGACATGATCTGCCTTTTATAAACCTGAACTGGGTGGGGTCAAGAGTTTGGAGATTACCAATGTCTTTGTGTATAAGATCCATGATGATACGGTCTATGGCCTTTCAGACCAGGCTCATTAGGCTAATGGAGCAGTAGTTTCTGGGGTCCGTGGTGCCTCCCCCTTTGTGGAGTGGGATAAATGTTGCTGTGCACCATTCAGTGGGCACAAAGCCATTGTGCTTAGGTGGAGTACTAGTTCATTCTGCAGTTCATGAAGAACGCAGCCTGGGATGTTGTCAGGTCCCATGGATGCTATGTTCTTGGCTTTGGAGAGTATGGTTTTTACCTGTGCAGCCATGATTACAGGAACATTGCATTCTTCTGATATAGAGATAGGCCCTTTAGGGGGTGAGAGGGGGGTAAAGTGAGCACTGAACCTCTATGCCAGGATGTTGGCAATACCAGTTGGTTCTGTATATTTATTGCCATTGTGCTGTAACTCAGAGCAGATCTGAGTATTGCCATTGAGATTCTTGACATAGCTATAGAATGCTTTTTGGTTTTCTTTAGAATCAGTGGCGATTTTGTTTTCTTAACTAGCTTTGGAGGATTTTATGAGGGATCTCAGCTTCTTACTGAGACTGATCAGGGAGTTCCTCCAATCATGGAATTTTACTCTTTTTTGCAATAGTTTCTTTTTTCTGTTGTAGAGTTTGTTTATGGCAGGCGACCACCAGATTGGCTTCTTTTTTTTGGATGATAGCATCTTAGTTCTGTCAGGGATGGCATGATCCATACACTCGTGTAAGTGCTTATAAAGTACATTTGTGTAGGATTCAGCAGCCGTACCTCTATTGTCCATCTGCATGGGTGTCGTTAAGTTTGCTACTTCTGTCTTAAGAAGCGTGAAGTTGGCTTTGGAGAACTTTTTTACAGTGGTTTCCCTAATTGGGGGGGGGGGGGCGGGATGTGGATGTCTAGGGTGATTATCTTGTGGTAGGATCTGACCAACGAGGAATTGACTTCTGGTGTGGTACACTGGTTGCCCATGTTGATAATGACCAGGTCTAAGATATTACTGCCCCTGGTGAGGGTGTTGTTCAGTTGATCCAAGGCATTGGAATTTATGAATTCCAGAAAATGTTGAGCAGAAGAGTTGATACATGAGTAGTTTTCCCAGTTAATGGTGGGGTAGTTGAAATCGCTAACTATTAGGGTGTTAGGTTGTACCTTAATATTTTCTAGTGTATCAAGAAATGAGGAGTGGGACTCCTGAGGCATGGAGGGGTTCTGTAGCAAGTTACAATTTGGATTGCAGTATTGCTCAGAGTTAGTTGTACTTGGATAATCTTGGATGCATTATGCTGAGCAACTAGCCTGGTGGTGTGGATATCTTTAATAAATATTAACATGCCTCCACCTTTAGTGATTCAATCCAAGTTAGGTGGCCGAAAGGTGTGGTATGAATTATACCCTGGTTATGCATGGGTGCTATCTGGAGCACTGAACCAGGTCTCTGTCACTGCACCAATGTCGATGGTCTCCATTTTAAGGAGTACTTCTAGTGAATGCATTTTGAGGTTTAGACTTCTAGCATTGAGTAGCATTACCCTCAGATTTTGCTTGCTTGTACCTTTTAAGGTGGTGAATTTGTCATTTGAACCTTGCCTAAAAAGGCACTATAGGGGTGGCAAGAGCCTTAGCCAGTATCCAGAATCCCAAGGGCGACAAATGCAGGCTATCTCTGGCAAAGCATCCTGGTCTGTCGATCATTTAATGTCAGGCAGACAGATACTGGATCCCCTTAGAATGACACCAGAAGCTTAGGCAATTATTGAAGTCAATCATTTTGTCCTTGTACTGTGGTATCATTCTGGGTGATGGCAGGATGCTACTTAGGGCTAGGGTCATACCTGCCTGGGCTACAGGATCGCAGAGCTCCTCCGTGTCTCTTTTCATGTAGTCCAGGGAGGAATATCTCAGGTCATTCACATCAACATGGATAATGACAGTATCATATTTGTACTTGTTGTGGAGTGACCTGAGTGTGTGCATTATGTGGCGGATCCTGGCAGCCGACAGACAGCTGACAGTAACTTTCTTCTTGTTTAGCCTGGTGAGTGGAACATCAGTGTGCCTGACTATAGAGTCACCTATGACAAGAGTGTTGGTTATATTGTTATGCCTTATGGGCTGTGTTTGAGTGGCACACTGAGTTTGTGGGCTATGTGTCATTTGGGTTGTGTTGGGGGGGTGGAGGTTGCTTGCATTTCTGCTTTGGAGGTCTGTTGCTTGAGCAGATTTTTATTGAGAGCCTCCGCTAATGGAGGTGTGTGTTTCATGTTTTTATGTGTGTGTTTTGGTGGTCTAGATTTTGAGGGACTATGTGATGAGTGCAGTGTGATGCAAGTGTTTACCTTCTCCTCTTGTCAGTCTAATCCAGTCTTGGGTGAAGAGAGCTTTGCTTCCAGTTTGGCTATATAAGTGCATCTCTCATAGGTTGTAGTGTTGGGTGGTAGGAGGCGAGGGTTGTCTCTGTACATGAGGCAATTGCTGCATTGCCCCAAGATGCCCAGATTCATCAGATGGACAGGAGAAAACACCGGAAGCTGGCCCTTAGACATGCCTGCATGTTTGAACTGTTTCTTACTGAAATTGGTACACCTTGTTTGCTGTAGCATAGACTAGATCCAGGCCTGCTGAATCTAGCTTTGTTTGTATGCTTGTTATTTCCCTGAAACGCTAATTCCACCTAAAACGTGGCTTTTCAGCGCTTCTGTGGATCCCTAGTGATATCTACATTGCTTACTGTACTTATTTCTTTGTTTCACTTGAAAGAAAGTTACTGTTTGTTGTTTTTGCATTTAAGTTACCTGTAACACATTGCATTTAAGTTACCTGGCACTTGCTCACTAAAGCAATTATATAAGTCAGCACTAAAAAATTAAAAGCACTACACCCTCACAAACTCCCCTTGAGTACCTTGTTCCCCATTGGCCCTTATTTTCAATTATAAAGGAATTCCCAATACTATTCTAGCATGTCCAAAGGTCAGTTGTCAATCTCCTCTCCGGTCCATCTGGTGAATCTGGGAATCATGAGGCAATGTTACAACTGCCTCATGTACACAGACAACCCTCTCCTCCTCCCAACAAATTCCAACATGTGAGAGATGCAACCATATAGCCATACTGGAGGCTAAGCTCTATCAACTCAGTACTGGCAAAACCAGTCAGGAGGAGAAGGAAACCACACTCACTACAATTCCTGTCTCATATAGACCTACCACGACAGCAAACCAAACACATAAACACACAAAAACATACCCGGAGGCTCTAAATATAAATCTGCCTAAGCAGCAGAGACCTCCAAAGCAAACACCCAAGCAACCACTACCCCGAAACAAAACATATGCAGCACATAGCTCACAAAGCCAGTGTGCCGAACAGTCACAGCCCTTAAGGCTAAACAACACACCTGATGCACTTGTAATAGGTGACTCTATCGTCAAGCACACTGACGTCCCGCTCACCAGGCTGAACAAGGAGAAGGTCATGGTGAGCTGCCTGTCGGGTGCAAGGATCCGCCAAATAACACAAGCACTCAGGTCACTCCAAGACAAGTACAAATATGACTCAGTCATTATCCATGCTGGTGTGAATGACCTGAGACGTACCTCCCTGGACTACATGAAAAGAGACATAGACGAGCTCTCTGAGCATGTAGCCCAGGCCAGTATGACCCTGACCTTGAGTAGCATCTTACCCTCACCAAGAATGATGCCACAATATGAAGACAAGATGATCAATTTCAACAATTGGCTTAAGTATTGGTGTCATTCAAAGGGGATCCAATGCCTGTCAGCCTGGGATAACATGCTCGACAAGCCACGATGCTTCGCTAGGGACGGCTTGCACCTGTCACCCCTGGGCTTTCGGATATTGGCAAAGGCTCTTGCTACTCCCATAGTGCCTTTTTTAGGCAAGGCTCAAAAGACAAACCCACCTCCATAGGTATCACAAGGGATAAGAAACTAAGAGTAATGCTACTCAATGCCAGAAGTCTAACCCTCAAGATGCATGCACTCGAAACTCTCCTTAGCATGGAGAACATCGATATCTGTGCAGTAACAGAAACCTGGTCCAAGGCTCCCGAGAGCACCCCTGCACTACCAGGTTATACCTCATACCATGCTTTTCGGCCCCAAAACTTGGACCGAACCACAAAAGGAGGGGGAGTATCAATATTCGTCAAAGATACTCACACTTCCAGGTTGGTGGCACAGCACAAAGCATCAGAGACTATCCATGTGCAACTAACAGTGGGTAAAACTGCCTTCCAGTTTATAGCCTGCTACAGACCACCCTCCCAAACCCAGGAACCCCACTCAGCCTTCCTGAGAACACTGGAAAATATGAAGGTCTCTCCAAACACCATTATATTGGGCAACTTCAACTACCCAAACATAGACTGGGAGCATTACTCTAGCTCCAACACCCTAGCCCAAAGGTTCCTAGAATTTATAAACTCAAATGCTATGGAACAACTTGTTACCACTCCCACAAGAGGGTAAAACATACTGGACCTGATCATCACCAACATGGGGACTCTATGCTCCAGACCAGAAGTGTATCCCTCACTGGTAAGATCAGACCATAAACTAATCTCACTGGATATTCACATCCCGACTCCACCCCCTGCCCTGAAACCACAGTGAAAAACTTCTCTAAAGCAAATTTTGCACTCCTCAAAATCGAGGTGGGATCCTTCAAAGCCCCCGACCTGTGGAAAATACCGCCCAGACCACAGAATCCTTTATAAACGCATTCTTTGAACACCTTCAGGAATGCATGGATCATGCAATCCCAAATAAGACCCAATCCTCCAAAGGCAGACATCCTGTCTGGTGGAACCCAGCCATAAACAAACTATACAATAGAAGGAGGAAGCTACTACATGATAGAGCAAAATCCCAAAAAGGGAAGGCATCTCTGATCAGTATTAGCAAAAAACTACGGGCACTCATAAAATCGTCTAAGGCCAGCTTCGAGAGAAAAATTGCACAGGACACTAAGAATAATCACAAGGCTTTCTTTAGTTATGTTAGGAACCTGGGTGGGAATTCCCAGATATGCTCAGAATTAGTCCAAAATGACAAAAAATACACCGAACCCACAGACATTGCCAACATCCTAGTTGAAAGGTTCAGTGTAAACTTCTCCCCCCCCCACACCAAAAGGGCAAATATCTATCCCAGCAGAGTGCTGCCTCCCTGACATCTCAGATGCTCAGGTAAGAGCTGCCCTCTCCAAAACAAAAAGCACAGCATCAATGGGACCAGACGGTGTCCCGGGCTGCGTCCTACATGAACTCCAAGAAGAGCTAAACCCAAACATAAAACTACTGTTCAATCTCAGCCTTACTACAGGATATGTACCCAAAGAGTGGCGTACAGCAACAGTGGTCCCTCTCCACAAAGGTGGTGCCTCAACGGATCCTGGAAACTATCGCCCCATAAGCCTGACTAGCTTGGTCTACAATGCTATGGAAAGGATCATCATGGACCTCATAAATAAAGATATTGGGGACCTACAGACACTGGACCCTACCCAGTTCAGCTTTGTTAAGGGCAGATCCTGCCTCTTAAACCTGGTTGATTTCTTTGAAACTGTCACCAAGGCCATTGACGAGGGGAAGCCTACCTGGACCTCGCAAAAGCCTTCGATACAATACCCCACACGGGCATTATAGATAAGCTCACCAGCTTAAATATAAACCCCTATGTCACTAGATGGGTTGCAAACTGGCTCAAGGACAGAACCCACATGGTTAGAATTGCTGGAGCCATGTCAGACTCCAAACCAGTTACATCCAGCTGACACAAGCACCCTCCAAAAGGGCCTCATAGAAACAGACAACTGGTGCCAGAGCCATGGCCTCAAGCTAAACGCCAAAAAGTGTATAGTCATCCCCTTTGGCAAAAACAAAGTGCCCACAAATTACCACATAGGTAGTAATCTATTAAGTACAGAAGAAGTAATTAGGGACCTGGGGACCCAAGTTGATAGCAATCTCTCATTTGGTAACCACGTGGCCAAAGTGGTTAGAAAAACATTTTATATAGCCCACCTAATCATGAAGGAATTCACATCTAGATCAGGGGAGGTCATCGTGCCTCTTTACTCATCCCTCATCAGGCCCATAATTGAGTACAATGCCCCTTTTGGGATGTACCTTACCAGACACCTGCAGCAACTGGAAAGACCCCAAAAGTACCTCACCAAGAGGATCAAAGGGCTCAAACAGATGCCATATGCTGCCCGGTTAAAGAAACTCCAGCTCTACTCAGTGGCATACCGCCTGCTCAGAGGCGATCTGTGCCTGACGTATAAAGCCATGTCCAACCCAGAATTAATGGAAATGCTGCAACTCAGAAAATCCAAATCCCATCGAGCTATGCGCTCAAGAGACTTGAACCTCAGCACTGAAATAAATAGGACATGCTGGAGGGACAGATTCATAACCCAGAAGCTCCCTTCACTCTGGATTAAAATCACAGTCCAGGTTAGGCAGAGTCCCTCATTGACTCTCTTCAAGAGGAATCTTGATGAGTGGATGGGAGATCATAGGTTTACCCCGGGTATCACTTCTGTGTCACTGTTAGACAGAGGCACAGTATAGTAACCTCGAAAAAGGGCATAGCAAAATTAATTTAAAATGGGTGGCGAAAGCCAAACGCACTCTGGCTAGGCTTATAAATGCCCTAGGGCAGATAGTCTAGTATGAACCTATGAACCTTTGAATAAACAGTTATGTAGAGCAGAATATTTGACAATGTTTGAAAGACACAAAGTTAGCAAATACAATATGTTTCCCAACAAAGATAGCAATACAATGATATGTTTCCTGTATGCAGTGTTGAACCTACAGCATGCCAAAATGAAGGCATTCTGGCCTGTTTCTTTACAGGCCAAGCTACCAGACAGCAGTTGCCTTTTCTTAACCAACAGTGTGTGTATTTATCCATATTCCTGCGAATAATAGCAGCTTAATATGGAAATATCCGACACATAAACACTATTTATTGCCTACTAAAATCTAAAGAAATAACAGCTATCAACACTTAAATGAAAAGATATGTCTAAGCAGTCAGACAGACATTCTTCTTGGCTTACACAAGAATGATCATAATAAGAATGCTGATTTCAGTGATAGTAAAGAAGTAAATAACTTTATCAGTTACTATTCATGCATGTACAAGTAGTCTAGGCAAAACTTTCGTAGTATTACAGATATCTAACTATGAAATATGTAATCAACAGGAGCCTAGGTGCTATAGGTGTCAGTAAGGCACGATTATAGTGGATGTATGAAATGATGTTGTTATATGTTGATAAACAGATGTATATCTATAATATTCAGTATTATGTACATTGCCAAATAAATTAACAGCATGGGAATAGAACCCTTATTAATATGGAAAGCAGTTACCATGTCTTCTTAATTTTCCAAATGAGCTAATTGTCAGAACAGTTACTTAATGATTACAAAAGCCATATACCTGGTATATTTGGGACAGAGCTATATCTCTATTTTCTGTAGGAATGCTTAGGTATATGTAGTATTATGACACTGTAAGCATCCACTGACTGTCAACATACCTTGGTGAACCTCAGATGAAATTCCTCTGCATCCCTGCAATGCAGGTCATCATAGCACTCCCAACCAGAAGATCTGTCAGTGCTCCCTAGTAATCTGGTTCCAAATGTCAATCATCTTGAAGTTCCATAGCCTGGCTCTCATGCAATGTTCCACTCCAGTGTAGATGGACAGCATCAGGGTAGTCTACTCTTCAGTCCAATTAGGATCCAAGAAGCTTCCTGGAAGTAGCCATCTTGATAATGTTGATACTACAATGGAAAAAATATTCACATCTGAAGGTAGCGATGGTCTGATCTGTAAATGTATTAAAATCAATATTTAAAAGTAGCACTTGTGTCACGTTATCAAATCATTAGCAGGTAACAGACATGCAACACGTGGTACTGTCTATTGATGCATATTGAGTACTTGTGCAGAGCAACTTCCCATAATGCTGAGGTATTGGTTAATGTACTAAATTTCAAAAACACACATGCACATGCGAAAATGGGATTTCAAAACCTGGAATTTTAATGAACCTCATTAATTATGTAAGTGAAAATGGTACTAAAAGGATGGATGCACATTAACTGCTCATACTTTCAGTTATACCCGAGACATAGTTAGCTGATGAGGTAAATTGGCACCTGCTAGCTTTTCTGTTTGGGGGAATATTAGCTCATTATTCACCTATATTAACATTGCTCCTTCTCAAATGCATCTGTTTAGATTTATGCTTTTAGGGAAAATGTGTGCATTATGATACATGTTTGTAACTTACTGCAGTGGTGTGTGATTTACCTGTATGCATACATGTGTTAACATCTGCATCAAGTACATGCAGTAATTTCCCATATGCAGTTGTACAGATTTACATATCAAACGTGAACTGTACATAAAGACAGATTTATTAATTATCCGTATATCTTGTGGGTGACTCCATACACTCTGTGGTGTACGTACATAAAACTATGGATTCTGACAGTATCCATATATCACTATGTACTATGTATTCCTATTGCTGTTATAGATATTTATTCATTGATGGTTCTTAAAACAATTATTATAACTTCTGGTTAAAAAAAAAAAAAGGATTTTCACTATCTGTGGCCTGCTGACAGACATTAAGGTTTTCTGACACTTTTTTAAGTTATCCAAAAACAACAGGAGGACACAAGATAGGCTCCAGGTTATAAAGCTTTAATCAGGCACAAGTGCTTTCACATCTGCTTCTTCAGGTGCATAAAAACAAACTGAAACTAGTCATACTTTTAAACATGGCTGAATGCATCACATGACAACAGTACATCACATCTATATACATTCCATTACTATAAAATATTAAAGCTATATGGTGACTACAAAATAACTAAATATTCAAAAAAAATCATAAAAATATAATCATAAAATATTTCTTATATACTTTGTGCACTATAAAAACATTGTTAAGATACATATTCTTAAAAACAACTACTTTTACCTACGTAGAGGTTTGGCCTTTAACTTTGGTCTCAGTGGTATTTGTTCATTGAGACCATGTCCCATGTTAGCTCTAAATATGACAATGATGAGATAATTGAACTTGACCACACCCCTCCTTCAGAGCACACTGCTTTGAAGACTAAGGTAGCTACTTTTGTGAACAATTTTACTAAGATGGATACTTTGCTGTAGTTTTGCTGTGGACACAAGGACCTGCATACGAGTGTTTTTTATTGTTCTTGCTTACTTTCTGTAAGTTGTTCGTTTGATAATTTACATATACTCTGTGCTGATATGAATGGCATTTACTGCTCAGTAATGATTGTGTTGATCTGAGAACATCATTTATAACATTTTACTTAGGCTGGAGATGCATTACAGCTACAGCAACACAATATGCTTGTGTAGTCTTTTAATGTGAAATGCAGGAAATGTATGCAGACTGTGGTTCTGATGGCATGTTGCTGCTGTGTTTGTATCTCTGTTCAATGGATATGTGCTCTAAGAGATTTGAATCCTATTGACAGCATCTACAGATATCACAAGTTATGTTATTTTTACAACTGTTAGGTATGCAGACACTGTTGTAAGTTTTATGTCACATTACTATTTGCCACAGTGAGTGCTTCATAGAATTTTGCATTGCACAGGAATGCATAGTGTTTATGGTGCCATAAGCTGTATCATCTCCCTCAGTGGGCCCCACATGAATATGAACATGTACATATCAGTGTCTTTCAGATGGCAAAAAGACTTAGGGGTGACAATTTCTCGACACAGGAGAATCAGATTATAATAGATGCTTTCCAACAACACAGAAGTAGACTCCTTGAATGGGCAGGGAATACAGTATAGGAGAATTAAGTGTGTGATGATATAACCAACATGATTAATGTGGCAGGAGATCATAATAGATCCAGTGAGGCCAATGCTTCTCTACATAATCCTCTGTGCAGCCAACATTTTACAACAGCATGAGAGATTGAGGGATGCCATTGGTGGTGGCCAACCATTGACCCCCCCCTCTGATCAGATCACAATATATCTTGCATCCTTACATATGGTGAGTGGCTGATCAATGCATACCCAGGGTGGGAAAAAAAGCAGTATTTCCAGTCTGAACATGTATGTGTTGGTTTGCATGACATGAAAGACTATAGAGTAAATCATTGCATATTTCTGTTGCATGCATATTCGTGTATTGTAGGTTTCTTTTTTTTTTTTTCAGCAGTGGAATTGAATCGTGCAGAGGGATCCACACAAGGTGAGGATGATCAATGCAAGTGTAATAGCATGTACTAATATAACTGCAATACCGACTGATCAGTGCAGCCAACATGTGTAATGCTATCTGCATTACTGTTCACAGGTCCATCTATTTCTGCATATCACCATAATAAGGCAGCTGAATGTCTCCTTACAGTGTTACCGTGACCACTACCTGTTATTGCTTCAGCCTTATTTCATGGCACTGCTTACTGCCATATTGATATTTCCTTAACATTGTACACTATAGGTACATCTGCTGGGGGCACAAGCCATGCAGGTGCAAGTACAGACAGACCAGGTGTGTTACCACAACAGATTCATAGGTTGTTCCAATGTGAAGCAGACCAGTGATACATGACATTAATGTTGATATATTTTCTACATAGAGACATCTGACCAACAGGTGCACCACATGTCATGGGAGTATCTGCAACCCCTGTTACTGTGTCATATATGTCAACCTGTCAGTATTCTGCTGCCTGCAGACATGATTGTGTTGTCTTTCTCTTTACTTTACTACCACAGGATCCACAGTACAACACACAAACTGTCAACAGCTAGAGTCTGAGAGTGGTATGCTATTACCTATCTTTCACATGTCATTGTTGTTATTTCTGTTGTTGTCCTCCATTAGTACTGTGTCCTCCTACCCATTAATATGACAGACTGCATCATCTTCATCAAGTGCACAAACAAGTATTGTGTCCATGTAATACCTATTGTATCTTTTAATGCTGTCGGAATGGTCCGTGCCAGCAATGACGTGACTGATAATTTTGACTTTGCTTCCTTATAACAGTTGAAGTTTATTCCTCTCTTACAGCTCCATCTTCCCACAAGGACATGTCAGGTGTGTGTTATGTTTGCATTCATTGCATATGTCATGTATGTTGGATATCTAACATAATTGCCAACTCCGTGTTATGTAAATTCCATGACCTATACATAGACAAGATGTAATGGTAAGTCAGTATTATCTATAACATTGCAGTTAGATATATGTATCAGATGTCTTTAATGATGTACAATATGTGATGTAAGCATGTTGCCCTGATCTATGCCATTTGTCTGTTCATTTAGCACATCAACTGCCTGTATCTTCCTTTAGTTCATGGGATCAGATGTGTTTCAGTATGGTAGCATAGCCCCTGGCACACAGGACCACAAGATGGTGATACAGTCCAATTAAAACAGTGGCAATCATTTGAGTGCGGCTGTAGCCTCAGATGTAGATGGAACATGTCCAGCCATTCAGCCAATGAGGGGACATCAGATGGTTGGCAGGATTAGGCCTGTGGACAACAGACCCATGTTGAGACCGCTGCTGATGTTGACAGTTCCCCACAGCAAATTGATTCTGCCTATTGCAGTAGATGTAGGCTTACATCTGGTGTACATGGGTACTTGTCAAAAAGTGTCCACTTACTCCTACAAGCAAATGAATGTTACATGAAATGTCATGGATCTGACTCCCACTTACTTTCCCATGTCACAGATCATGCAGCTGGGTGTGCTGCATGAAGGACAGAAGTGCAGACACAGTGAGGTAGTGGTGTTATTGGCTACACAGAATGAAAGTAAGTTATTTGTAGAATGGTCCACAAAATCATTGGCCTCTATAGCCCTACAGCAGTGCTATAGTACAAGTAGGGTTCGACATTTGCCACATGGGAGAGACAGCCCCCCTTTCAGCAGAGCAAATCAATGTCTATGCTCCAACATGCACAAACTTCCACTGCTGTGGGCCCGGCAGTCATGACCAGACTGTAAAGTCACAGTCATGGTAATTATTCTTCACATACTGGTATCACTCTATCAGTCTCCTCTGTGGAGCAACCTGGGGCAGATGTTTCTATACTTCATAGGGACATACCAGGCCACTGTGTAAGCCATCAGCGTGAGCAACCTAGACTGCATTAAAGTACCACTGATTGTTGATCCACTCTGTCCAGTAATGTCATTCTCACCCTGTGGTGATGATAATTGCTGTGTAGAACACTTACAATGCCATCTCTCTATGTTTATTGACAATGTAAAACACAAATCTAAAAGAAATAAGTCAGAAAAAAAACAAATAAGATCCAAGCTGCTCTGCAAGCATATGACATTATTACCAGTCTAGCTGATCTGTAAGCATACAACTTTATTACTCAGCCTAGGTACCAGAGTGGTAATAAAGTTATATGCTTGCAGAGCGGCTTGAATCTTATTTGTTTTTTCTATGTTTATTGACAAGTCTGATACCACTGGAGTCTGAAAGTTTTGCTAAACATAGCTAACTCCATTTATTACATTAGTTTATCCATAACTTATAATGATTCTATATTATGTCTTGCGTTGTTTACATGCTTGCACATTTTTATAGTGGACAGATAGAAATATCTTGCACTGATGTGTGTCCCTTATAGTCTGCCATACACAGATACAAAATACGAGTTTGTATGCATACCCGTGTCATTTGTGACCTGAGTTGATGACCCCTGCTGTGACAGATTTCTATACATATGTACATACATACATACCGTTATATGCTATGATTATGTTATGTCTGATGCTCAGTTTGTACATCTAGTTGGTAACTGTCATTAGATACAATCAGTGCTGCTGTGGTGGGACAGCACCTGAACATCAATGTTTAATCCATATACTTCTGTGCATGAGGCTCGTCTTGACTTAAAGTTATTTGCCAGACGGTGCCGTGTTGTCCATGCCTGCACTTGTGGTTACATCCTCCACTGCCCACACCTATGTCTTCTGCCTTGTATGTGCTCTTGTTTCTCCTCTGACACCTGCGGGATATCATCTTCATATGTCTGAGGTTATTGGGGTAGTTGATGCACACCTGCAGCTGGAAGACCATCTTGTGTTCTAGTAAGCATGTTTTGTAGCATGGCACACACAGTTATCATCCATGCTGATTTCTCATGTGCATATTGCAGTGCACACCCAGATGTGTCCAGACATCTGAACCTAGCTTTCAGTAGACTGAATAAATGCTCAATGGTATTTCTTGTTGTTGTGTGTGCTCTATTTTAGGCCTCCTCTGCAGGGTTTGATTGTTCTGTGTATGGGGTCATTAGCCACAGCTCAAGTGGATATCCACAGTCACCTGTTGTGAACAGTAAACACACATGTTTTCAGCATGGATAGTGTTGGAACGGATGTCCTTAGCTTGCATCCCAGCTGAGTTCCTATACCTACCCAACAGTGGTCCCAGAGGTATATCACCTTGCTGCAATATGACCTCAGACCACTTTCCCTACATTATGGCAGAATCATGGACACTTCCAGGGTATGTTGCCATACAGCTTGCTATGCTGCCATCTGCTGTACACACAAAGAGGCAGTTCAGGGATGACCAGCCCTTAGTGTTAAAGTATCTGTTTCTGGATGAACTGAGGTCTTGATATGGATGTGGTTGCAAGCTATTGCACCAAGTACATGTGGGAAGTTTGCAAGGTTATAGAACTGGTGCATTAGAGTTCTCTGCTCCATGGGGGTGGATGGAAGTGTATGTAGTCATTCACCTTGCTGCACATTGCTGCCAGGGATTTTGGCAGGAGACAACTGTCTGATGTATGTGACACTCCTATAGCATCCCCATGTATCTTTGCAATGTTCCAGATTCAAGTAGACCCAGACTGAGACACACTTTGATTTCAAGGCAGATGGGGTTGAAAGGTCTGCACAGACATATGTGGGGCACACATGTTGCACATAGCCTGCACCAGCTTTCTTTTCAAGCAGTGCCTATCAATTATTTGTTAGTCCAACAACTGGTTTAGATGCAGCCTTGTCCTCACTCTAACTGGCTGCCTTCTAAGGCACACAACCACATCCTCATCCGTGAATTGTATTAGAGCAGCTTGTTGCACTTTATTTACTGCAGGTTGCATTTTTGTTTTATTTTTTATTTATTTTTTTATTTAATTTAATTTTTTTTCTGGTATTATTATGGAATACAACTGAATCTGTAGTAGTAGCTTCCATGATATAGAACACGCCAAGGATTTTGGAAACAGAATTGACATTGCAATTTGTCACATTTAAGTTGCATTGTGTATTCATGATGTGTTTTGGAATCTGATGGATATGTGTGAAGTCTGTGATTATCCTACACTAAATAACTAAGTACTCAACTGCTTTTGGCATGTCTTCTGAAATCACATCTACGCTAGTGTGCTAAAGTCTTCCTTCAGTGTACTGTAGTGTCTGCAAATAGCTTTTGGAACCCATTCCAAAATATCAGATGAAGACATTTTGCACTTAGTTTTCTGTAAAACAAATTTCTAAAATAAAGATGTTTTCTGTCCAATTCTAGATGAACGACAATTAATTTTCCTTCCAAACACCTCAAGAATCATTCTAGTAGTAAGCTTGGTTCACTTTGAAGAAGCTTACTAATAAAGATATTATGCAAAGATCTGTTTTTGGCCAATTCCTTTTGTTATATTTATGACTGCTTACCACAAAAAGTGGTATCAGAGAATTTAAGTTTGCAAATGATGTGAAGCCAAGATTGTCTAATAGTTGGCATAGAAGGTTAAAGCTGTGAGCTGCAGTTGCCGTTGTGCAAGATTTGATTTCTTCAGCTTTCATTTGCCAGTGGTGTAGCCTAGAACAAATCAATTACTCATGCAACACTCAAGGGTATCTGGGAATTTAGGCTAGTTTTCTCAGGTGTCTCCTTGACTGCAAGCCTAGTGCAAAACTAATTTGTACAACTAATGCAAAGTGCAAGAATTTATGGGAATCCTACATAACTGATTATACAATTGTGAAATTGATTTTAATATGAAGAAATATTTGGTATTACACTATGAAATATCCAAAGTGGCCTATCCATATGCCATCAATGATAAAATATTACCAGTATCTAATCAAGGAAAACATCTATGACTAATAGGTGACACAGCCTTGAAGTTTGATGGAAATATGTTTTGCATTACAAGGAAGTGCTATGATATTATGTGAGATGTATTTTAAATTATAACTACTAGCCAAATGTAGGTAGTAATTCTCTAACACAAGACATTAATTAGAATACATAAAAATGCTGTGTATATATATATATATATATATATATATATATATATATATATATATATATATATATATGTGTGTGTGTGTGTGTGTGTGTGTGTGTGAATTTACAGTGCTATATCAGTATGGTTTGTGATGTAAAATGCTTGCAACTAGGATTATGTTGATGTGGTTTGTTTTCATTTGTATACATGTATGATTGTCTGTGTAGTAAGTGATAGTTTAATAAAGATGTATCTTGCTTAAAAAAGGCAGGAATTAAATAATTTAAGTAATTCTGCATTGGTTATGTGATATATAGCAATATATGTAAAGTAAAATGTGTGTTATGTTAATTATAGTGTGATTAGTTTTATATGAATGTAAATTTGCCTATGTCACAAGTGATAATTCAAAAAAGGTGTTTGGAAAAAAGAAGAAGGCAAAATCATATGGTAGAACACATCAGAAAATAATGCAAATGGTTTACGTGAAGCATTTTGGTAAGCTTCAGTTGAACTCGCTATGTTGCAGACTTCTGAGATAAGATTTATTATTAGTGTTAAATGCTTCAGGGATGATGTCTGACCATCCACACTTGGTCTTAAACTTTAGCATACTGGTATATCAAAAAAAAAAAAAAAAAAAAAACAGCATATCTCTCCAGGTGGACTTATTTATAATAACACATTGCTGAAATATGTTTGTGCATGCACAGGGCTTCCAGAATTTAAAATACTTTTTGCCAGCCTTGATAAGAACTCCATCTAATATGTGAAGTGATATGCTACAGCTAGACTCCTGATATGTTAACATGGTTTGTGAGTCCTGACATTTTATTCAAACTCTGTGATGCCAGCTTCAGAAGTTTTCGGTTTGTTTTTCCAAACATATTGTAATGATATAACATCGCAACCTCTAGCACAAACCTAAACCTAGATTACTTCTAAATATAAGATCATTTACACTAACCAAAGACTTGCCATACAAAATACTCCCCGGGATTCATGAAGCTCGGCGCAAGGCCGGCGTAAGGCCTGCGCCGGCGGTGCATGGAATATCCGGCGCAGTAGCGCCATATACATATTAATGAGAGTGCACCGGAATCACAGACACGTGCGTAGTGTACGTGAGCGAGCCCAGGTAGGATGCGTCTGGAGGCGTGTCAAAGCCGGCAGGAGGTGAGCAACCTAATGTGCTGACAGCCACGGTCCGCCCACAATAGTAATGGCAGCAGCCAGGTCCCGTGCAGAATGAAACGCACGGACAGTACGCAACATAGTCCCCGTACCAAATCAACGGAGAAGCAAATAGAAGCCACCAAGGCATAAGTGTACCCGTTCAAGGAGCAAAGGATACGCATAAGACCGCCGCCGTCCCGCAATGTACTGTCAGTGTTTACACTCAGAGAAGGTGTACAGCCGCATGTCAGCGCGCCGCACCGACATAGGAGCAGCGACTAAGGTCACCACCTGTCCCACTGTGTTTGTGGCAGTCTCTCCATGGACAGTTGTGTCCCGAAAAAACGTATTAGAAATGGCTGATGTGCTACGAATGTAGGGAACAGTTGTGTCCCAAAATACGGTATTAAAAAAATTTCC
>NC_056745.1:999161356-999316356 GCF_019279795.1 Protopterus annectens | reverse complement strand
TACCTATCGGTGTCAGACGTCTCTCTGTCAACACATTCATCCTACTGCATAGCTAGTTGGTGAGTTGATGTCTGTCAGTCCCTGTACAGATGTGCAGATGTCAGGTATCCATCTTGGATATGTACAGGCAATCTATGCTTGACTGACACTGACATGTCTGCTCAGCTGTGTTATAAATGGCACATATAGAACTCAACACCCTCTATGCACCACATGCCATGAATACCTCAACTACACTACCACAGTCAACAGAACATGTTTGAATACAGGTCTCCAAGATGGACACTAACCATGTTATGTAATACATGTTGCATACATGTCACCTGGAGCACCTCACCACCCGTCTGCCAGAAGCAACCAGAGGATTGGCTGATGCATATCACTCTCACCCTGATGGTCACCACAGTGGTGTCTGTAGATAGTTGGCCTACTGGCACATGGCAGGTGGCAGGATACCACTGTACACACATCCCCTACATTTCCCATCTCTCCATGGACAATAGCCATGTATACAACTATGAACACCTGGACAAATGGACCCCAGTACTGACAAATCTGTACTTGTGCATTACTGAGAATATCAGTGTTTGTGTGTTAGTAGACCTGTTGTTGGGAATACCCTGAGGCCCTTCACACCCACCGCACCACCCATTGCCATAGTTAGATGTGGCTGCTGCTGTACTGGACATTACATGTACTTTGTTACACTTCTATCCCAAAGAGCTACCTGGGTCTTGCAGTACCAGCATAACATTGTTGTACAACTGGGTTGATAGGCATGAGATACCCACTGAGTTCTGGCAAGTGTGTGCATGTGTGCATCTGGATACATATGTTGGGTACAGTATATCGAGGCCACATACTCCTATTACAATATGCATTGCCACACAGTATTAGGGATAGTGATGTTGCTGCCCATAGGAGAGGCATGACAATCCATCTCCCTACTATGCCTATGGCAAGTGCATTAGATGCATATCCCTCTAGTAGCACTCTTGGGATAGACAAGGGGTTATATTGCAGTCTTGGTCAATGTGTGATGGTGGGTATGTCAGAGTGTCATCATGGGTTCCAGTGCATACAATATCCACAGTGGGGTGTGGATGTTGGGTATACTGTCATTACATCATCGTACCCCTGGTACCTGTCCCATGTACCACTGTATGGTGACCACTGTCACCATCAACCATACAGGTAACTGATAACACTATCCAACCCAGTTATACATGTGCTGTGTGCAACCTACCTGTAACACATTGGACACTCTGACAAGGTAGTAAGCACTGGTAGGCCACGGTCTCTCGGACATCTGTCTGACTATGTGTTTGTCAATGTGTATATGATGGTATGTCACACTATTTATTGTCCATATACAACCATTACATCCCCCATTACCATACTGCACATGCCTGGGGATGTTCTGCATGCAACATGTAACCTGGAACACATCTCATCCTACAAGCTGTGTGGTGTGTGCAATTAAAACCACACACATCAGTAGCACTACATACCTAGGTAGGGGTCTAGTCCCAGTGTTGTCACATCAGAGTGTGCATATATGCAGAGGGATGTACTTCAGGTTGCAGAATACACATGTCCCAGGGGTTCATCTGTCCAAGAACTGAATGGCATATGCTAACATGTCACAGGTATCATCCTGTGGACATACATTCCATCACAACTACTGTTAGCTGTGTAAATGGCCTCTTCCCCACTGTAGAGGTGTGCAGCGATACTGGCGTTGGTATATATAGCTGGATGTGTCTGTTGTGGACACAGCCAACATCATTGCTGTTACTGTTGAGTGTATCTGCCCGTGTAGCTGGCCGTAATGCTGTACAGTCCATGTTAACAGGTTAGGTATGTGTCTATCACAGTATCTGTGGTTCTACAGTACCTCTTACCCTCCAAAGGGTAGGGATGTGTCACCCACACCAGCACACACATATATATTACTGTGTTAAAGATTGCACTATATTGGGGAAGGGGACATATACCCTGCCGGTACCATTGTCAATGCCATTAAACTAGCAGACTGCTTATTCCACAATGTGTTGTTCTGCATAGTCTGGCTTGGTGGAATTACATAGGCTACAATGGGTTCCTTGAACAGGTACATACATCCATGTGTATTGTATTGTCTGTGTAGTGCATCAACACCTAAGCCTCTGTGTGTGTTATACACAAACATGTGGTGTGTACCACCCAGTACAACTGCCATTGTCCACTGTAGAAGGGCTGCTAACAGCAGCCACCATGCACTCACTTGTATACACCACCCCAGATCTATCAGCCATGTGGCATAGGCAGTAACTGTTATACAGACCTGATAGATCGATAGATAGATAGATAGATAGATAGATAGATAGATAGATAGATAGATAGATTAGTACTAAGCTAACTGCCCTTGCGAGCCATTTTAAGCCTAGCCAATTGTCCTTTGTGAGACTCAAACCCTGCATATTGTGTTTGCAAGGCAAACACTTTAACCATTAGGCCACCTGTGACATGTGCTCACCTGTACCCAGGATATGGCACAGCTAAGGTGTCATGACAGTGCCATACCCCTTATGAGATATGACAGCAAACAATCCTCCTGCTGACACATGGACAGCTGCAACACAAATGGATAACATTATGGAGACCACAATCACTCAGTGTTGCTAACAGCTATAATGCTTCATGGCTGGACAGTTACACTACCTGTCATGCACGCATTAAATGTTTCTACTGACGCCATGTTACACAGCAGTACATTGGTACACTGTAGTACAGTCACCATGTGCATCAGAACCATATTAGCCTGTCCCTGCATCAATGTTATGGATGACAGGGAAGAAACACAGGTATCATATGCACAGGGTCTGTTGTTGGTTTGCCAGAGACCTAGGCTGGGCCATACATTTGATATCATGTTTGTGAGTGAGGGGTTTTAATTACTGATATGGCCATGGTGATGTGGTGTGTGTAGGTATGGGGTTGCCCTAGGTGTGTTTGTATTGTGTGTGAGTATGCATGCACACAGTTCTGCCATGTGGCTGCTCTATACAGGTGTTTGTTAGACAGCTGCAGATAATACCTGGCAGGGTGTTCTGTTCACCGCCTCCAGCCACGGACATAAGAACTGTGCCTACCAGTGGTTCCACAGGCAAATCCAGGTACATGCCTCAATATTCTACTCTCCCCTGATGATGACAAATGTTCACTGGAAACAGGTCCCTCCTGGGACTGGCCAAGGCCATGTGCAAGTGGCCTGCTGTGGTGTGGTGTAGACAGTGCCCCCCTGCAGTGCTGGGGGTGGTACTGCCACTACGGGAGTGGCTTGGTGTCCTTGCATTTTCATGTCAATCTCCAGATATTGGTGTTGCTGGCCTACTCCAAGTGGCCATCGCACCACTCCCACCACATGCTCTAGCACAGACAATTCACTTTCGAGGAGGCCCACCATCTCACCCCACCATCTATCCATGACGTCTGTATAACAACAGAGGGCACCTGCAAGATCACGGATGTTGTCACTTACAGATGAAAAAGCAGCCCTCTGCAGCCTCAGACCCTGTCTGGTGTACCATTCCATACCTGCTTGCACCTCCATGACAGCCTGAAACATGCATCTGGTGGTTCCAGATGTGGCACTTCTGCCAGGGGCACAATGACCAGCAGCGCTATCATGAGCACCCCTGTACATCTGACTATGTGGTACCCTGCTGGAAATCTGGCTATGGCTGCTGTGTCCAGACACAGCAGCCATAGATACTACACTATCCTGTGCACTGCCACCAGCTGCCAACTGTCCCTCTGCTATGGCCACTGGTGATGAGGTATCTATAGGCACTGTGACTGTGTGCAAGGATGGGGAGGATAACAGGGGGATGTCAAACGATGTTGCAGGTTCGGCCTCTGACAACCCTGCCTGTGCCTCAACACACCTATCATCATTGTTAGTGTCTGTATGGACACCGACATCAGATTGCATGCAGGAGGGACCCTGACCCACTTTTCCACCTGTGAGGGGAAACAAGAAATGCACTTAAGACCTGAACATCATTGCTTAACAGTACACACATGCGCACACACACGCGCACACACACACACACACACACACACACACACACACACACACACACACACACACACACACACACACACACACGCGCACACACACACACACACACACACACACACACACACACAAACTGACATTCCACCATATTACCTACCTGTTCCTGATTTTAAAGACTGTACCAAGTTTATTCTCTTGCATTCCCCATTCTACATCACACTTGGAAACGTACACTCATTAATACCAATCATTAAAATATCATTCTTCTAATTGCCTAGACAAGTGACCACAAAACATGACCTGTTACTCCATTACTTCTTTGACTTGATTGGAGTCAGTTTTACAAGGACTCACTGCTGTCATCCATTGTTCGCCCTAGGTTGGTCCAGACATTGTGAGCATGGCCCCCATATGTTAGGGGCTACTACAGTCACTCAATAATGTCATGTACTGGAGTGTCACACATAACTATTGCTCAGTAGATGCAAGATCTGTTGCTCTATTAACTTATTATTAATATTTGGATACACTCACTGGTGTTGTCTAATAATTCTCCAATGCATATGTAGTGCTACACACATGGGTATTCTTTCACCTTTCTGCTGATTGCAGTTTTAACAGTACACCTGGTGCCTAGTTTCCCTCCCAATGCATGTTCTATGCTATAGACCTTATTATACTATCAGCTGTCCTGAGATTACATATTAGACACGTATTCCTGGTGTCTCATGTGTCAGTCCATGATCATGTGCTGCACGATTCCAAGGGGAAGTCGAGATGTATGACAAACCCCACAGTCATACACGTGCATATATGGACACGCACACAAACACACACACACATACACACATACATCCTACATGCATCAATCCCCCCTCAATCCACCAGATTGCACATATAGACAAAATAACCCCCCCCACACACACACACACACTTACAGGTGAGGTTGCATGAAGATACTACACACAGACCTTCCATTACCCACCTGTCAACATGCATAACATATGGTACTCAACAGCATGCAGTGCAGCTATAGTCAATCCATGCTAGCAACAGTATACATGTGTGTGATGCATGAGCTGTGTCAGTAGGTGATTCCCCTTCCCCTGGAAAACACTGCACCCATGTATACAGTATTGCTGTGCACCTGCTCCGCACCCTCCCATGTACTGTGCACCATACCTCACAGGTGTACACACCATTGCTGAATGTATATTACAGTTTTAGTTATGTCTGTTCTGCTGCTCACAGCCCCTATGTGTTTGTCCGACACATACCTGGGATGATATGTGGACAGATATAATTTGTGAATGCCTGATTTCTGATTTACAGATGTCATCATTAGTGGTGCATGTATGACCAATAAGTTACAATTACACTGACAACCGTCAAACCTTACAGTGGCTATGGGGAGTGTACACACCTTTATTGATATGACACCCTCTTCCTTGATATGCCATGGGACCACATTACTGCATATGTTAACATTACATCAGCCTGATATGTGACATATGTCCTGTACAATCAAATGCAGTGTCAAATGTGTTAGTTGTGCTGATGCTGATTGACATGCATACACTTTGTGGGTGCATATGTGTGCATCCCCTTCTCATGATGGTTTGTTGCAACTACTATGTGTACTACAGCAGTCACTATTCCTGACAGGGGTATACTAGTATGGGCCATCTGCATTTGCCAGTATATGGTCACTCTGCCCTGCACATGTCCCTCAACTCTGCATGATTGCAAGGTCAACTCATGTGCACATCCCTTGGAGTTCGCACACTGCCATCACTATTGCTGTGGAGTCAGAGTTATGTCTGCCACAGTTCCTGACCAAAACTGTGTGCAAATATAGCCATTCATAGCATCCTTTGGTTCCCTGCTGGAGTGCATGTGCGTGTCATGATGACACACCCTCCCCACCTTCAGCCTTTTTGCAGATACTTGACAACTATGGCCTACACATGTCAGTTTGCAGTGTCCCAAACACTGAACACTAAATGTAACAGCCTAGTCACAGCTAATGAATGGCACACATACAGGTGTACACTGGCACCAGCATGGTACAGATGGGGATGGTGGGCCTGAGGTTGGGTAAGGTGTTGATTGTGCAGCACATGTATCATACATGATACTGTCTGTAGGTTTCCAACATGGACCTGGTACACCAGTACACATCGCAGCACATGCCTTTTGGAGACCTCTTCTGTTATGCATACACTACATGTATAGAGGCCTGTCTGATGTTTCCTGTGGTGCAACTGTCACATCTGATTATCCTAACCCATGGGCCACACCTTTGCAGAGTCCAGTCAATTGCTGACATGGGTACTTTACAGCTAGTACTTGCTAGACATTTGTGCAACCCCCTCAGTGTTGTGGCATGTTACTAGGCAGCAAACATGACCAGTTTACTACATGTGACATCATCTGTTCTGTATGGCCATCTGTTTATTTCCTACATTATTCCTGTCCCATACATCCCTGCCACATATATGACTGTCTGCACTGTTTGACATGGTATGTGCATTGGTGAGGTATGGCTACATGTCCAACTCCTGGGTGTTATCTGTTGGGTATGGGGCCCACATCATGGCATGTAAGATGTGTGCAAGCCATGGCTGCCTCTGTTGCAGGTGAGTGGCCATATTTGATGGCAAAATGTCTTGGACAGCAGACCAATTCTTGGTGTGACATTGGGGATGTGTACTTGCTGGAAGGTGCATTTCCATGACAAATGCATGCAGTCAAAACCTCAACAGCTGCTTCCACTATATTTTATCTGGAGTGTGTGCACACATATGCTTCCAGTGTTTGTGACTGTATGTATTCCCCATATTTGCTGTCCTAAGATACGATTCCATATTACACACTCATTGCTCATGTTAGGACCACATTGCAGGCTGTAACGGTTGTGGACAGCAGAATTGTGATATGCTGTAGTGTAGATCTGTAGCAGTTGCCATTGTAATACTGGTATATACACTGTTGTAACACTGTATAAGGATGATGTTTCACACATGTCCCTGTAGCTCATTTGTCTCACCATTATGTTCATCTCTGTGCACACATTTTGCAATGACAAGATGTTAGTTATATTGCAGGAGTCTGACATACCCTTCAGATACGCCATCATGGTGACCACTGTGATACAGTGCAGTTAACGGCAACAATACGTGAACATGTATCGCATGAATTATGGGTAGGTGTGTTAAATCTGTGCATGGAATATACCATAGCCATATCATGACTGGCGTATTGGCAAACCTGAACAAATACCATACTCACCAGCTACAGGCTGCTGCCTTGGAGGTATACCAGAGGGGCCTACATAAGTGTGTGAGAGATGTGATATCAGTAGCCCCAGCAGTGGCATTGGTACAGGGTGGGTGCAGCATTGCAGTACATCAACAGTACAAGCCCACAATACTACAGCTTATGCACATCTGTTTATTACTACTATGCAGCAACAGACTGTATATATGTCATCTCACATATAGGTTCATAGGTTCATACTAGGCTATCTGTCCTGAGGCAATTATAAGCCTAGCCCGATTCTGTATGGCTTATGCCACCCCTTGATTTGAGTATACTGTGCCCTTTTTAAGGTTTAGTTTACTGTGTCTCTGTCTAATAGTGACACAGGAGTAATCCCTGGGACAAACCTACGATCCCCCATCCACCTATCGAGATTCTTCTTGAAGAGATTCAGTGAGGTGATGTGCCTCACATGAACTGGAATTCTATTCCAGAGTGAAGGGAGCCTCTGGGTTATGAACCTGTCCCTCCAGCAAGTTCTATTTATTTCTGTGCTGAGGTTCAAGTCCCTCGAGGTGGCTCTAAGGATTTAGATTTACTGAGGTGGAGCATGTCCATTAATTCTGGATTTGACATAGCTTTGTATGTCAGGCATAGATCGCCTCAAAGTAGGCGGTATGCAACTGAGTAGAGTTGGAGTTTTTTTAACCGAGCAGCATATGGCATCTGTTTGAGACCCTTGATCCTCTTGGTGAGATACTTTTGGGGTCTTTCTAATTGCTGCAGGTGTCGGGTAAGGTACATCCCAAAAGGGCATTGTATTCTATGATGGGCCTGATGAGGGATGAATAAAGGCACGATTACCTCTCTTGATCTAGATGTGAAACCCTTCGTGATGAGGTGGGCTATGTAGAAGGTCTTTCTAACCACTTTGGCAATGTGGTTTTCAAAGGAGAGATTGCTATCAACTTGGGTCCCCAGGTCCCTAATAACTTTCTCTGTACTTAATGGGTTTCCGCCTATGTGGTAATTTGTGGGCACATTGTTTTTGCCAAAGGGTATGACTTTAAATTTTTTGGCATTTAGCTTTAAACCATGGCGCTGGCACCAGTTATCTGTCTCTGTGAGACCTTTTTGAAGGATGTTTGTGTCAGCTGGAG
This sequence comes from Protopterus annectens, assembly GCF_019279795.1. NCBI lineage: Eukaryota > Metazoa > Chordata > Ceratodontiformes > Protopteridae > Protopterus > Protopterus annectens. Next base: position 999,307,872 of record NC_056745.1, on the reverse strand, counting down.
AGTTGATTATGGCGCCCAGTTTGCAAACTTGGTGAGCCATAGTCCTCCCACGTTTGCCTGTACCTCGGAAAAGTATATACCGAACAAGAGTGGTTCCAGGACAGAACCCTGTGGGACACCACTTGTGACTGGTTTCGAGTCTGACATGGCTCCAGCAACTCTCACTCTGTGGGTTCTGTCTTTGAGCCAGTTTGTGACCCATCTTGTGACATAGGGGTTTGTATTTAAGCCGGATAGCTTATCTATGATGCCCGAGTGGGGTATTGTGTCAAATGCCTTTGCAAGGTCCAGATAGGCTGTGTGGACTACCTTCCCTTCATCTATGGCTTTGGTGACTGTTTCGAAGAAGTCAACCAGGTTCAAAAGGCAAATATGCACGATCTAACTGTACAGATGCAGATGGATATGCAATAGTGGTCTACTGATGTGCCCTGTGGCCTTACCTGAATGCTTCTCTGCCATTATGTGGGTAGCACCCACCTCTAATATGATCTCCACCAGGTGTTGTGTGTGCAGGTGGGCAGGTGCCCCGAGACTAGCAAGAAGCTCCTCAACATGTGTCGGGGAGATGGATTGCATGACTCCGTGTTGCGAGGTGATTCCCCCCTGACTGCAGCAGTATGCCGACGGGCATTGTGAAGTAGGTCTTTACAATGATACCGGACCTGCTCATAACTGCGGTTATGCAGGCCGACATCATTTACCCTGTGGACGAGATCGTTTCACAGGGTGGTCCACTCCTGCTGCTCATGGGCTGTTCGGCCAAACAACACCTTCATTCCCATCCACTGTATAAGCAGGAAGCCTCTCACGGGACATCTTGCCTGAAAGACATAAGATGGAAACAGGTCTAAGGACCTGATACAGCATGGTTATCATAGTTTTTAATACACATTTCTGTCTTCCCCCCACCATATCTGCAACAACAATCTGATCACACAACTCAATATGTATGTCTACAGCATATCTACTATTGGGGCATATATCGTATTGTACCACACTTTGTGCTATGTGTTTCTAGCCATATTCCCTGTGGGGACCCTATCACTGCTGGCCTGTTATGGACAATGTCACCTGCATGCCATTATAAGGCCCACTATGTTTCCATATATGCATGTGGTCTGTTTGCTATGTGAGTGATGCACATCTGTTGTTTTTTGTTATTGGGGCTATCTATGCATGCTATTGGACATGATACGGGAATGTTTGGACTCTTACTACCCACATATGTTCTATAACAGTGACAAAATAGCATGTTTAAAGAACAGTTGCCAGCAGAACCACCTCTCCCACCTCATCTGTCCATGTTACCTGGCCACATCACATGTGGGACCCACCCTAGGGTTTTCTCATCTACTGGTCCTGCACTACCTTCAAGTGGAACCACCTCTGGGGGTGGTGTGTCCCCCTGGGGAGCACACACAGACATGATCCTGTCAACTGAGGTCAGGACCAGGATCTGATGCATAGGGATCTCCACAGAGACTTGGGGGATGTGCTACAGCACCTTGAGGCCCTCAGTACACACTCACAGGGTCCTCTTGCTCCTCCTGCTCAGCCTCCAGCCCAGGCATGTTCAGGGCAGTGACACTGATGTTGTGACTAACCATGAGTGTGGGCCTTGTTCCCAATGTTTCCATATGGGGGCTCACGGGGCTTCCACATCGCAGATGACACTCTCCATCCAGGGTGTTTACCCACAACATGTGTCATATACTGCCAATGTAGGCTGTGTTCTCTATCTTCCAACCCAACCCACCTACAGAAATATACCTGTTGCCCTTCTCCAAATTCCCAATTCCACCTTCACAAACAAGGGCAATATGTTCTCAACATGGGGTTCACATGTGACATAATCATCCATTTTGCACAGACTTACTGCATTATATATCTGTGTGTATTGATATCTGTGATGTTCCCTCACACATATAATGCAGCACTGTGACAGAAAACTAGGGGACATGTATTTATATAAATATGTGTGTATATTTGTATATAGGTTCATAGGTTCATACGTAAGTATTGGGACAAGGGCCTAAGTAAGCTTAGCCAACAAAGTTCCCTGCTTACGCCACCCCATTAAAATTAATTTCCTTTGCCCCTGTCGAGCAGAGCCACAGAAGTGATTCCCGGGGTGTATTTCCTATTTCCCATCCACTCATTAAGATTTTTCTTGAAGAGTGTTAATGAGGAACTTTGCATGACAGAGATGGGTAACTTGTTCCAGACTATGGGAAATCTCTGCGACAGGAATCTATCCCTCCAGCAAGTCCTGTTTATTGTGGTGACAAGGTTTAGGTCTCTAAAGCATGTAGCTCAGACGGATTGGGATTTCTTTAGGTGTAGCATGTCCAACAGCTCTTGGTTTGACATAGCTTTATATGTTAGGTAGAGATCACCTCAGAGTAGGCGATATGCTACAGAGTAAAGCTGGAGTTTTTTGAGATGATCAGTGTAAGGCATCTGTTTGAGGCCAGTAATTCTCTTTGTGAAGTACTTCTGTGGCCCTTCCAGCTGCTGCAGATGTCTTATGAGGTACATTCCAAAAGGGGTGTTGTACTCTATAATGGGTCTAATGAGTGTCAAGTAGAGGGGAACAATGACCTCTTGTTTCCTGGATGAGAACCCTTTTGTGATGAGGTGTGCTATGTAGAAGGATTACCTGACTACTGTGGCACTGTGATTATCAAAGGAGAGACTACTGTCCACCTAGGTCCCAAGGTCTCTTATCACACATTTGGTGTTAAGAAGACCACCACCTATGTGGTAGTTCATGGGTACAGACTTTTTACCAAAGGGGATAACAATGCACCTGTTGGCATTGAGCATGAGGCCATGGCTCTGACATTGGGCATTTGCCTCAGTGAGGCCCTTCTGTAGGATGACCACATCATTTGGGGACTTGACTATAGCTCCTAGTTTGCAGTCATCTGTGAACTTCATTAGCCAGAGGCTTTCTGTGTTAGTGTGTACTTCAGAGAAGTAGATACCAAACAGGAGAGGTCCCAGGACTGAACCCTTTAGTACTCCACTTGTCACTGGTTTGAAGTCAGATTTGGAGTCTGCAACGTTTACAGTGTGGGTTTGGTTAGTGAGCCAGTTAGCAACTCATCTTGTGACATAGGGATTTCTACCTAGTTTTGTGAGTTTAGCTATAATTCCAGAATGGGGGATGGTGTTGAAAGCCTTGGCGAGGTCAAGATAGGTTGTGTGAACCACCTTACCCTCGTCTACATCTTTGGTGACTGCCTCAAAGAAGTCGATCAGGTTCAGGAGGCAAGATCTGTGTTTTGCAAAATCGAATTGGTTGGGGTCCAGAGTATGGAGGTTACGAATGTCTTTGTTTATGAATTGCATGATGATACATTCCATGGCCTTCCAGACGAGGCTCGTCAGGCTAATAGGATAATTGCTCCCAGGATCAGAGGTGGCTCCCACTTTGTGGAGTGGGATAACTGTTGCTGTGCGCCATTCAGTGGGCACAAAGCCTGACGTGAGGCTATGATTGAACATGGTGCTTAGGTGGGGAGCCAGTTCGTTCTGATGTTCGTGTGAAACGCAGCCTGGGATGTTGTCCAGTCCCATGGATGCTGTGTTTTTGGCTTTAGAGAGTGCTGCTTTTACCGTGAAGTTGTGAATACAGGGACTCTGCATTCTTCCTGTATAGATATGGGACCTTTAAGAGGTGGGAGGGGGGTAAAGTTAGCACTGAACCTATGTGCCAGGATGTTGGCAATATCAGTTGGTTCTGTAATGTTTGTGCCATTGTGATGTAACTCAGAGCAGATCTGGGTGTTGCCATTGAGATTCTTGACATAGCTACAGAATGCTTTGTGGTTGTCCTTAGGCTCAGTGGCAATCTTGTTTTCATAGCTAGCTTTGGAGGATCTTATAAGGGATCTCAGCTTCTTGATGAGGCTGACCAGGGAGCTCCTCCACTCATGGGATTTTACTCTCTTTTGCAACAATTTCTTCCTTCTGTTGTAGAATTTGTTTATGGCAGGGGACCACCAGGATATATGTATATATATATATATATATATATATATATATATATATATATATATATATATAATATATATATATATATATATATATATATATATATATATATATATATATATATATATATATATATATATATATATATATATATATATATATATATATATATATATATATATATATATATATATATATATATATATATATATATATATATATACGAATATGTGTAAGTATATCTATAGACATCTCTCCTTCCTGCACATTTGCACTGTTCTGCCTTGCTGCAACAAAGACAGGTGCCACGTGTGGGCACAGCCTAACATTAGGGGGTATATATAGGGACAGATTGCAGGTAAGCCTAGTACACACCTATGGCATTCCTGCATGCTATATTACATGTTAACTTGACTGTCCTGCAAGGGGTGGGCTCTGGAACCCATGTGTCCATCATAATGGCATTACTCCCACCACTAGCTATTGGCCACACTAATATACATGTTTTGCATTACACAACACCCACTATGATGACTTACATCTTGTCAGTCAGTGCTAATCTGCACAGTTGACAGGTATGGCCCACTGCCCACAGGGACAGACACTATTGTCCATAGCAGTTGTGCAGCTGGACATCATTACAACTACACCTGATGGTACATATAAATCATTCCACATCATCTATCCCATTATTATTGACCGAGTACTACATTCAATTACATGTATATATACTTCACATACCTGTTGTGAGAGTGATGTCTCTTCTGGATAGTTTGCTGGATGGATGTTTATTTATATTTTTTTTTGGGTGTGTTTGGTTTGTTTTTTGTCTCTCTCTCTCTCTCTCTGTCTCTGTCTCTCTCAGTCTCTCTCCAGTAAATGGATTGAACTGCTTTGAATAGATTGCAGCATGGATTTTGTAGTTCATCCACATGATCAGGTGATGGCCTCTGCAGCAATCAGTGTCCTCCACTTGGTAGCTGCATGCTGCATGCTGTGTAGTACTTCCAATTACCACTGTCATGGCAACCCACTACTATAAATCCCTATATCATGTGGTCGTGATCCCTTTACCTTTCCTGTATGGAGGACATCCTTCCTGTGTGTGAGCAGCAGTATTACAGACAGCATGTAGCATTACCTCTTACAAGAGGACTTGCAGACTCAGGAGAGCTACATATTTGTATAATGTTCCAGACCTACATACAGTATGAGTAGTGTTATATGCATTGTATAGCACCAGTGTTACAGGGTTTGTGTGTACATGCTAGTTTAACATGGAATGCAGTCTGTCTGCATAGCTCTCAACTGTGGACCTATCCACATGACGGCCAGAGGTGTGCTTGTTATGTTTTGTCTGTCCACCACACATGGCTTTTGTCAGATATATCACTGGCGTTGTGTGTGTTGCATGATATCAGTACATGGCTACATCCATTTGTGTTTCTGACTTCATATTCCTGACTAAGGGTATGTAGCAGACTATCCTGTAACACCAACAACTTTCTTAGTGTATGACAACACTATTTCACATATGGGCCTATGTTCTGGTCTCTGGCCTCCACCTATATACCAGGCATTGTCCATATGACATGCAGTAAGGGGTTGTTATGTAGCGGCCTGTGATTATGTTGTGCTGCCATTCCTGCAATCATTCCAGTGCTGTTGTGGCCCACACATATATTGTGGGGTAGGGTCCATATATATGTGGGCTTCAGCTGCACAAAACATGTGTGTCATTCTGCAGTCCAGAGGTCAGTGTATGTAACAGTGTTATATGATATAACCTAGGCTGTTACAACATGTGACGGATATCGGTAGTAAGCCACCTTAAGGTATATGGCTGTACATTACCATACATTTCACCTTGGGAACATTTTTGGCCTAGTGCTTACTGTCATACAGACTGTTCTGTTTGTCAGTGTGATGGTGATGTTTTCAGTTAAGCATTGTTATGTGACAGATACATCCCATTCTGTCAACTTAATTATTTTCCCCCATGGGTTGAGTTCAGAGTGTAATTAGAGGTTGCTGAACTATCCATCTGCATTACTTACTCTTGATTGATTGTTATCCTCTGGCCCAGTATTTCTTTACTGTTGTACTACTTGAAGGCCTTGGCCTGGACAGCAACATATGTTATGCTTTCGGATTACTGTATAAAATGATCTGCTTGAGAGTTGCATTACTCAGTTAGTATGTATTTCAAAGTCTTGACAGCTATTTGAAATGGCATATACAACTGTAATAGTACACAAATAAACATTTCTTATGTATGCAAACCTGTGTATGGTGTCATATCCTTTGACTTCTCTGTGGGTATATGTTTCAGGCAACAATTGTCTTTTGTATGAGTGACTCATACACTGTTCATTTGAAAAGGTGGCAACTGTAGGAACATTGGCTGTTCAATATGCTGTACACCCTGTAAATATGTATCTTTCTATACATATCTATGTGTGCATATGTGTAATTATATATATATATATATATATATATATATGTGTATTTGCATATATGTGTGTGTGTGTGTGTGTGTGTGTGTGTGTGTGTGTGTGTGTGTGTATGTGTCTTTGGAATGTTTATTGCTTCCACATCGTACATTCCCTATGGTAGCCAGACTGTACTGCATATGTTATTGATACCATTCTGACAGCATACAGGTGCGATGGATTACTGTTAACGTCTTGTGGCCATTTTGTGTAGGGTGCTGGGTATGGGACTTGCAACAGTTGGTATTGTGTTGCAGGGCAGATCTGTTTGGCTGTGGGGGAGGGTTTGCTATCAATACTTACAAGAGGTATTTAGCTTGGGCCCCCTCACCCCCATTAACGGTGCCGTTGATCATATATGTATTTGTTATGTTTTGTTTCATAGCTATGCATATATATCTGTATATATATATATATATATATATATATATATATATATATATATATATTTATATATACATATATATCTATATATATAGATATATTTATATATATATCTATATGTATATATATATATATATATATATATATATATATATATATATATATATATATATATATATATATATATATATATATATACTTACACACACACACACACATATATATATATATATATATATATATATATATATATATTGCTATACATATATATATATATATATATATATATATATATATATAGATATATATATATATATATATATACATATACACACACACACACACACACACACACACACACACACACACACACACACACACACACACACACACACACACACACACACACATTTACATGCATAAATACATTTCCTGTCCTGTTAAATGACTGTGCTGGATTATATGTTTGTGAAAACATCAGGGTTATGTATATCTGACATGGCTTAGTAGTAATTCACTTTGGCTATGGTGTGCAGGATCCTAGTTTTGAGCCTTGAAAAGGCTGTCTACTTTGTTGCTGGGCAGAACAATGGCCATTGGATACAGAGTGATTAACGCACTTTTAAGCAGTCACAAGCAGGTTTGCGTGCGTTTGTGTGAAAGTAAGCACTGCTAACATCCAGTTACCATTTCTTATACTCAGTTGGATTTTCAATTGCTTAACCTGTGTAAGCATTGCTTACCCCCGCACAAACAAGCTTAAACCTGCTTACTGCTGCTTAAAAGTGCTTAGTCTCGCTTACCCCGTGCTAATTGCTTTAAAAAAAATGAAAAAGGGTTGACAGGAAAGTGGTGAAAAAGGAGCACAAAGAAGTGAAGACAGTAAGGAAAATAGCTAGGGATGTGCAGGATGGGTATAGGGAAAGTCCATAGCTGCTCATTACTTCTACAGCAACAGCTGTGCATATACACTGATTTGGAGGTAGATTTGGACACTCATACACTTGAGAGGGGGACAAGGACAATAATATTATGTTGTGGAGCCAATTAGACCAGATTAATGGACAGCTATGTTTTGGGTGAGATTTTTTTTGGGAACAGATTGCACCTTTTTTTCTTTTTAAGGTGTGGCTGGGATGTTGGGCAGGTATAGTAGGTATATTTGGGGGGGTATGTTGGGTAGGATAACAGACAAGACAGCATACGGGGTGGTATATGACACATATGGGGAGTAAACACCTTGGATGGGTAGGGGGTGTTTGGAAGTCAGAAGCCCATGAGACCCCTAGTGGAAACATTGGGACTGAGGTCCCCACCCATGGGCATTCACCAATGCATCTTCACGGTCCCAAAGGTGGCTGTGCTGTGGACTGAGTAGGAGGGGCAGGCTGACACTCTTGATGCACCATGTGGCCCTCAAGCTGGTGTAGCAGATGTCCAAACTCCCTACAGAGCTCGCTACCATCAGTCCCCAGACCTGGTGACAGATGATAGTGTCTTGTCCACACCCGCTCCCGGGGGGATTGAGTCCCATCCCCTTTGGCGGTTCCACCTGAAAGTGGTGCCAGACCAGCAGATGAGGCGGTCCTAGGGTGACGCAGATGTGCTGGTGCCCAGTGCCATGGCCAGATCAGGTGGGAGAGGTGGACCGCTGGGACTGGCCTTCCCAAACGTGCTATGGTGTTTCAATATTACAACATTTGTGGTTTAGTAATAGTCAACACATTCCAGGATTAAGTATAACAGCATGCATAGATAATCCCATTAACCCGAAACACCAGATATGGAACAGTTGCATAGCAAACAGAACACATGCATATATGGAACCACAGTGGCCATTACAACAGCATGCAGGTGCATTGATGGCAGCATACTACCAATGTTGGAGTATTTCAACATGGCACATGCATAGAAACAAATTTAAATATTTATCAAACAATAGGACATATTTCCCAACAGTAGATTTAATAGTGCACATACCGATTGAGTTGTGTATTTAGTTTATTATTGCAGATATGGTGGGGGGGAGATGTCAATTAACAGCTTGTATATCACTGTAGTTCTCAATACTTTCCTAGTCCGTGCTGTGTTCTGTACCTTACAGTTATTCTTACACTACCCTATGGCCTTAGTTTGGACAGTGGTACGGATGTAGACAACTATATACATGAACTGAGTTTTACCTGCAGTATACACCTCTTATCTGGTATAGCTGTAGAGGCATTGTTTGTTAACACTACTGTCTGCATTGTTTGCCATGGTATGTGCATTGGTGAGGTATGGCTACATGTCCAACTTCTGGTTGCTATCTTTTGGGTATGGGGCCCACACCATGGCATGTAAGATGTGTGTAAGCCATGGCTACCTCTGTTGCAGGTGAGTGGCCATATTTGATGGCCAAACGTCTTGGACAGCAGACCAATTCTTGGTGTGACATTGGGTATGTGTACTTGCTGGAAGGTGCATTTCCATGACAAATGCATGCAGTCAGAACCTCAACAGCTGCTTCCACTTTTTTTTATCTGGAGTGTGTGCACACATATGCTTCCAATGTTTGTGACTGTATGTATTCCCCATATTTGCTGTCCTAACATACGATTCCATATTACACACTCATTGCTCATGTTAGGACCACATTGCAGGCTGTAAGGGTTGTGGACAGCAGTATTGTGATATGCCATAGTGTAGATCTGTAACAGTTGCCATTGTAATACTGGTATATACACTGTTGTAACACTGTATAAGGATGATGTTTTACACATGTCCCTGTAGCTCATTTGTCCCACCATCATGCTCATCTCTGTGCACACATTTTGCAATGACAAGATGTTAGTTATATTGCAGTAGTCTGACATACCCTTCAGATATGCCATCATGGTAACCACTGTGATGCAGTGCAGTTAATAGCAACAATACCTGAACATGTACGGCATGCATTATGGGTAGGTGTGTTAAATCTGTGCATGGAATATACCATAGCCATAGCATGACCGGTGTATTGGCAAACTTGAACAAACACCATACTCACCAGCTACAGGCTGCTGCCTTAGAGGTATACAAGAGGGACCTACATAAGTGTGTGGGAGATGTGATGTCAGTAACCACAGCTGTGGCATTGGTACAGCGTGGGTGCACCATTACAGTACATCAGCATTACAAGCCCACAATACTACAGCTTATGCATATCTGTTTATTACTACTATGCAGCAACAGACTGTACATATGTCATCTCACATATGCATGATGTAACTGTACAGATGCAGATGGATATGCAATAGTGGTCTACTGATGTGCCCTGTGGCCTTACCTGCATGCTTCTCTGCTATTGTGTGGGAAGCACCCATATCAAATATGATCTCCGCCAGGTGTTGTGCAGGCGGGCAGGTGCACCGAGACTGGCAAGGAGCTCCTCAACATGTGTCGGGGATGGATGGCATGACTCCCTTGTTGTGAGCTGATCTCCCTGACTGCAGCAGCATGTCGACGGGCATTGCAAAGTAGGTCTGTGCAATGATCCCAGACCTGCTCATAACTGCGGTTATGCAGGCCGACATCATTTACCCTGTGGACGAGATTGTTCCACAGGGCAGTCCACTCCTGCTGCTCATGGGCTGTTCAGCCAAATAACACCTTCATTCTCGTCCGCTGTATAAACAGGAAGCCTCTCACGGGACATCTTGCCTGAAAGACATAAGATGGAAACAGGTCTGAGGACCTGATACAGCACAGTCATCATAGTTTTTAATACACATTTCTGTCTTACCCCCACCATATCTGCAACAACAATCTGATCACACAACTCAATATGTATGTCTACAGAATATCTACCATTGGGACATATATCATATTGTACCACACATTGTGCTATGTGTTTGTAGCCATATTTCCTGTGGGGACCCTATCATTGCTGGCCTGTTATGGACAATGTCACCTGCATGCCATTATAAGGCCCACTATGGTTCCATATATGCATGTGGTCATTTTTCTATGTGATTGCTGCACATCTGTTGTTTTGTGTTATTGGGGCTATCTATGCATGCTGTTGGACATGATCCGGGAATCTTTGGACTATTATTACCCACATATGTTCTATAATAGTGACACAATAGCATGTTTAGGGAACAGTTGCCAGCAGAACCACCTCTCCCACCTAATCTCTCCATGTTACCAGGCCACATCACATGTGGGACCTACCCTAGGGCTTCCTCCTGCACTACCTTCAAGTGGAACCACCTCTGGGGATGGTGTCCCCCCATGGGGAGCACACACAGACATGATCCTGTCACCTGAGGTCAGGACCAGGATCTGGTGCATAGGGATCTCCACAGAGACTTGGGGGATGTGCTACAGCACCTTGAGGACCTCAGTACACACTCACAGGGTCCACATGCTCCTCCTGCTCAGCCTCCAGCCCAGGCACATTCAGGGCCGTGACACTGATGTTGTGACTGCCCATGAGTGGGGGCCTTGTTCCCATTGTTTCCATATGAGGGCTCGTGGGGCTTCAACATTGCAGATGACACTCCCCATCCAGGGTGTTTACTGACCACATGTGTCATATACCGCCAATGTAGGCTGTGTTCTCTATCTTCCAACCCAACCCACCTCCAGAAATATACCTGCTGTCCTTCGCCAAATTCCCAAACCCACCTTCACAAACAAGGGCAATATGTTCCCAACATGGGGTTCACACGTGACATAATCATCCATTTTGTACAGACTTACTGCTGTATATATCTGTGTGTATTGATATCTGTGATGTTCCCTCACACATATAATGCAGCACTGTGACAGAAAACTAGGGAACATGTATTTATATAAATATGTGTGTGTGTTTGTATATAGGTTCATAGGTTCATAGGTAGGTATCGGCCCAAGGGCCTAAGTAAGCCTAGCCAATACAGTTTCCTGGCTTATGCCACCCCAAGAAAGTTAATTTCCTTTCCCTTGTCGAGCAGAGCCACAGAAGTGATTCCCGGGGTGCATTTCCTATTTCCAATCCACTCATTAAGATTTTTCTTGAAGAGTGTTAATGAGGAACTTTGCATGACAGAGATGGGTAGCTTGTTCCAGAGTATGGGAAGTCTCTGCGACAGGAATCTATCCCTCCAGCAAGTCCTGTTTATTGTGGTGACAAGGTTTAGGTCCCTAAAGCATGTAGCTTGGAGGGATTGGGATTTCTTTAGGTGTAGCATGTCCATCAGCTCTTGGTTTGACATAGCTTTATATGTTAGGTAGAGATCACCTCAGAGTAGGCGATATGCTACAGAGTAAAGCTGGAGTTTTTTGAGACGATCAGTGTAAGGCATCTGTTTGAGGCCAGTAATTCTCTTTGTGAAGTACTTCTGTGGCCTTTCCAGCTGCTGCAGATGTCTTATGAGGTACATTCCAAAAGGGGCGTTGTACTCTATAATGGCTCTAATGAGTGTCGAGTAGAGGGGAGCAATGACCTCTTGTTTCCTGGATGAGAACCCTTTTGTGATGAGGTGTGCTATGTAGAAGGATTTCCTTACTACTGTGGCACTGTGATTATCAAAGGAGAGACTACTGTCCACCTGGGTCCCAAGGTCTCTTATCACACATTTGGTGTTAAGAAGACTGCCGCCTATGTGGTAGTTCATGGGTACAGACTTTTTACCAAAGGGGATAACAATGCACCTGTTGGCATTGAGCTTGAGGCCATGGCTCTGACATCGGGCATTTGTCTCAGTGAGGCCCTTCTGTAGGATGACCACATCATTTGGGGACTTGACTATAGCTCCTAGTTTGCAGTCATCTGCAAACTTCATTAGCCAGAGGCTTTCTGTGTTAGCGTGTACTTCAGAGAAGTAGATACCAAACAGGAGAGGTCCCAGGACTGAACCCTTTGGTACTCCACTTGTCACTGGTTTGAAGTCAGATTTGGAGTCTGCAACTTTTATAGTGTGGGTTCGGTCAGTGAGCCAGTTAGCAACCCATCTTGTGACATAGGGATTTCTACCTAGTTTAGTGAGTTTAGCTATAATTCCAGAATGGGGGATGGTGTCGAAAGCCTTGGCGAGGTCAAGATAGGTTGTGTGAACCACCTTACCCTCATCTACGTCTTTGGTGACTGCCTCAAAGAAGTCGATCAGGTTCAGGAGGCAAGATCTGCGATTTACAAAATCGAACTGGGTGGGGTCCAGAGTATGGAGGTTGCAAATGTCTTTGTTTATAAATTGCATGATGATACATTCCATGGCCTTGCAGACGAGGCTCGTCAGGCTAATAGGGTGATTGCTCCCAGGATCAGAGGTGGCTCCCCCTTTGTGGAGTGGGATAACTGTTGCTGTGAGCCATTCAGTGGGAACAAAGCCTGACGTGAGGCTATGATTGAACATGGTGCTTAGGTGGGGAGCCAGTTCGTTCTGATGTTCATGTAAAACGCAACCTGGGATGTTGTCCAGTCCCATGGATGCTGTGTTTTTGCCTTTAAAGAGTGCTGCTTTTACCTGTGAAGTTGTGATTACAGGGACTCCGCATTCTTCCTGTATAGATATGGGACCTTTAATAGGTGGGAGGGGGGGTAAAGTTAGCACTGAACCTATGTGCCAGGATGTTGGCAATATCAGTTGGTTCTGAAATTTTTGTGCCATTGTGATGTAACTCAGAGCAGATCTGGGTGTTGCCATTGAAATTCTTGACATAGCTATAGAATGCTTTGTGGTTGTCCTTAGGCTCAGTGGCAATCTTGTTTTCATAGCTAGCTTTGGAGGATCTTATAAGGGATCTCAGCTTCTTGCTGAGGCTGACCAGGTAGCTCCTCCACTCATGGGATTTTACTCTCTTTTGCAACAATTTCTTCCTTCTGTTGTAAAATTTGTTTATGGCAGGGGACCACCAGGATATGTATATATATATATATATATATATATATATATATATATATATATATATATCTGTATATATGTGCAGATATATGAGTTGTATATATATATATATATATATATATATATATATATATATATGTGTTATATATATATATATATATATATATATATATATATATATATATATATATATATATATATATATATATATATATATATATATATATATATATATATATATATATATATATATATATATACAAATATGTGTAAGTATATCTGTAGACATCTCTCCTTCCTGCACAGCTGCACTGTTCTGCCTTGCTACAACACAGACAGGTGCCACGTGTGGGCACAGCCTAACATTAGGGGGTATATATAGAGACAGATTGCAGGTAAGCCTAGTACACACCTATGGCATTCCTGCATGCTATATTACATGTTAACTTGACTGTCCTGCAAGGGGTGGGCTCTGGAACCTACGTGTCCATCATAATGGCATTACTCCCACCACCAGCTATTGGCCATGCTAATATACATGTTTTGCATTACACAACACACACTATGATGGCTTACATCTTGTCAATCAGTGCTAATCTGCACAGTTGACAGGTATGGCCCACTGCCCACAGGGACAGACACTATTGTCCATAGTAGTTGTGCAGCTGGACATTATTACAACAACACCTGATGGTACATATAAATCATTCCACATCATCTATCCCATTATTAATGACCAAGTACTACATTCAATTACATGTATATATACTTCACATACCTGTTGTGAGAATGATGTCTCTTCTGGATAGTTTGCTGGATGGATGTTTATTTTTATTTTTTTTTTTTTGGTGTGTTTGGTTTGTTTTTGTCTCTCTCTCTCTCTCTCTCTCTGTCTCTCTCAGTCTCTCTCCAGTAAATGGATTGAATTGCTTTGAATAGATTGCAGCGTGGATTTTGTAGTTCATCCACATGATCAGGTGATGGCCTCTGCACCAATCAGTGTCCTCCACTTGGTACCTGCATGCTACATGCTGTGTAGTACTTTCAATTACCACTGTCATGGCAACCCACTACTATAAATCCCTATATCATGTGGTCGTGATCCCTTTACCTTTCCTGTATGGAGGACATCCTTCCTGTGTGTGAGCAGCATTATTACAGACAGCATGTAGCATTACCTCTTACAAGAGGACTTGCAGACTCAGGAGAGCTACATATTTGTATAATGTTCCAGACCTACATACAGTATGAGTAGTGTTATATGGATTGTATAGGACTAGTGTTACAGGGTTTGTGTGCACATGCTAGTTTAACATGGAATGCAGTCTGTCTGCATAGCTCTCAACTGTGGTCCTATCCACATGACGGCCAGAGGTGTGCGTGTTATGTTTTGTCTGTCCACCACACATGGCTTTTATCAGATATATCACTGGCATTGTGTGTGTTGTGTGCTATCAGTACATGGCTACATCCATTTGTGTTTCTGACTTCATATTCCTGACTAAGGGTATGTTGCAGACTATCCTGTAACACCAACAACTTTCTTATTGTATGACAACACTATTTCAAACTGAAAAAGGTATATCAGATCCAAGTGCCGAACCACAAACCACAAAAACAAATAATTTAGCGCTTTCATTCACTGATTTATTCTGTGAACTTCTTCAGAAACAATACATGTTCCACCCACACTTCCTTTTATATAAAATATACGCATTATGTGACATCATGAACCAATACAAAAAATATATATATGTATATGTAAATTTTTAAATTTTTGAATTATTTAAAAATGCCTCTAAGCTTTGTATATAAAAATACATCTACTTAATGTTTAACCATTCAATAAAAAACATTTTAAGTTAATGGACTCATTTAGTCCCGGTGTTTGATCAGCCCCTAAAAATAGTTGCCAGAATGTTTCTTTACATTCCAACACATTATTCATGTCCCCTCCGAAAATGGTATATTCAACTTTATCTACTACAAAAACTCAAACTTTTTAAAATCCACACAATGTAAAGCATGCTTAGCAAGTGAGTTGTTTAAATCCTTATTTTTTATAGCCAAAGCATGCTCATAAACTCTGCATTTTAAAGTTCTCGTAGTCTTTCCCACATAATAATGTGCACATATTACACAATGTGCAATGTAAACCACAAATTCTGTGTTACAGTTGTAATAGTCTCTCGCCCATATAGTGTGATTCAAATGTTTAAAAAACATGAAGGAACTGTTAGCAATGAATCTGCATTGCCTACAGTTCCTACAAGCGTATGTACCTTTCTTCAGACTTACTAATCTCGTCTTAATGTCATCTTTCTTGTTTTCCTTTTCTAACATCAACTTTATATTTATTACATTTTGTATGTAAATTTAGGTCTATTAACAATTAAACTTACTATGTCTTTATTCCCTAGTAAAACTCTCCAGTTGTTCTCTATGATAGTTTTAATACTCCACATCTCATTTACTATAGGTATAGGAAAGGCTATACTGAAAGCTCCATGCTTTATTATGGGACATTTCAAATTTGAACTCACTTGTATGTCTTTAGAGGTTATAATTGGTGAAGCAACTCCTTTTCTAAGTATTGTAACTTCGTTTTCTATCTTTTTTAACCATTCTAAATCATACCCTCTCTGAAGGAATAATTTTCGTAAAAAAGTTACTTCTGCCAAAAATACTTCATCATCTGTGGTGAGTCTACTAAGACGTGTTATTTGACCCTTTACTACCCCTCTTTTCATGTGAGGGGGATGTAAACTTTCTTTATGTAAATATTGATTAGCAAAAATTGACTTTCTATATACTTTACTAACAAACCTTTTTTGAACTTTGTCAAAACTCAAGTACAAATCTAAAAAGGAGATAGACTCACCAAATCCACTTATTTTAAATTCCAAAAAGTTTGTGGTAAGATTCAGATCACTTACCATATCACAAAATTCTACTTGTGTACCTGTCCACAAAAAAGAGCAAATTGTCAATAAATCTGTAGTATAACAGTACTTTAGAAAAACTGGAGTGCCCAACCAAAAACTTTAGTTCCCAATTTGCCATAACTAAGTTTGCAAAAGCTGGAGCTACCCTCACTCCCATGGCTACTCCAGAAATTTGCTGATAATAATTCTTATTAAATTTGAAAAAATTATTTTCTAAAATTAACTCCATCAAACTACAGATAGTGTTCACTTTAGTACTACCTAAATCAGTTTGTCCAGTCAGGTACTGTCTAAGGTACTCTACACCTTCTTTTTTGGTTAATAGAAGTGTATAGAGACTTGACATCTAAAGTTCCAAATGAAATGTTAGATCCCTCTCCAATGTTTAAATCTCTTAACATCTCCAACAAATGCCACAAATCTCTTAAATAAAACTTGGATTTTTGAACAATAGGGTTAAGAATGTAATCTAACCAAATGGATATATTTTCTGTTTTAGACTTTTTAGCTGAAATTATTGGTCTAAAAGGTGGATTTTTTGACATGTTTGCACTTTAGGTATACCAAAAAATGAAGCTATCTTAGGTTGATCTACTAATAGATAGTTATAACTTTCATAATCTAATTCTCCTTGACTAAACATGTCAAACAACAGCACATCAAGTTTTTGAAAACTACTCTTCACTTCTTGAACTTGAACTTTTTTGTAAGTGATATGATCTTCCAACATAGTTAATAATGAGGTGTTATAATCGCCAGTGTTCATAATTACAATCTTTCCCCCTTTGTCTGCTCTCATTGTACTTATTTTAGAATTGTTACATATTTTTATAAACTCTTCTCTTTCTCCTTCAGTTAAGTTTTCTGGAAAATTAGAATGACTAATTTTTCTAAAATCTTTCTCACAAAGATTATGAAAGGCTTGAAGAGTGTAATGAAGAGGTGGATTGAATGTACTGGGCTTTTTTGGTCTATGTACCATATTATCTGATGGTCCCTCTGATATTTCATGCATAATATAATTTAAATTTAATTTTCTTAGGTATAACCTAAAATTTATCAAAAGTCTTCCTATATTCATACTACTAGCTGGTATGAATGAAAAACCTTTGGTAAGGACATTAGTCAAATTCTTCGTTAAAGAGACTTCAGACAAGTTAATCACATCAATACAAAAATTGCTTTCTTGTTCTTCATTTACCATTTGCTTTTCTTGTTGTAAATCTCCCCCCTCCCCTTCCCTTTCCCTTTCCCTTTGAATTGAGTTGTGTTGAACCATTTTTGAGTCTGTTTGTGTGGCCCATTGTTCAAAGGAAAAGGGCCCTGGTCTGTGCATTGACTAGGCTGTGCAACAACCTGTGAAAAACTGACCTTGGAATTAGTGTCTGAGGGAATTGTTGTATTGTCCTTATTTACAACAATAGGATCACCTTTACTTCCCAAAGCATGAGGATTTCAGTATAGCCTTTCCTATACCTATAGTAAATGAGATGTGGAGTATTAAAACTATCGTAGAGAACAATTGGAGAGTTTTACTAGGGAATAAAGACCTAGTAAGTTTAATTGGTAATAGACCTAAATTTACATACAAAAAAGTAGTAAATATAAAGTTGATGTTAGAAAAGGAAAACAAGAAAGATGACATTAAGACGAGATTAGTAAGTGTGAAGAAAGGTACATACGCTTGTAGGAACTGTAGGCAATGCAGATTCATTGCTAACAGTTCCTTCATGTTTTTTAAACATTTGAATCACACTATATGGGCGAGAGACTATTACAACTGTAACACAGAATTTGTGGTTTACATTGCACAATGTGTAACATGTGCACATTATTATGTGGGAAAGACTACGAGAACTTTAAAATGCAGAGTTTATGAGCCTACTTTAAAAATAAGGATTTAAACAACTCACTTGCTAAGCATGCTTTACATTGTGTGGATTTTAAAAAGTTTGAATTTTTGTAGTAGATAAAGTTGAATATGCCATTTTCGGAGGGGACATGAATAATGTGTTGGAATGTAAAGAAACATTCTGGCAACTATTTTTAGGGGCTGATCAAACACCGGGACTAAATGAGTCCATTAACTTAAAATGTTTTTTATTGAATGGTTAAACATTAAGTAGATGTATTTTTATATACAAAGCTTAGAGGCATTTTTAAATAATTCAAAAATTTAAAAATTTACATATACATATATATATATATATATATATATTTTGCATTGATTCATGATGTCACATCCTGCGTATATTTTATATAAAAGGAATTGTGGGTGGAACATGTTTTGTTTCTGAAGAAGTTCACGGAATAAATCAGTGAATGAAAGCGCTAAATTATTTGTTTTTGTGGTTTGTGGTTCGGCACTTGGATCTGATATACCTTTCTCAGTTTGGTTTCTGTGTTCGGTTTTGTCAACAACACTATTTCACATATGGGCCTGTGTTCTGGCCTCTGGCCTCTACCTATATACCAGGCTTTGTCCATATGACATGCAGTAAGGGGTTGTTATGTAGCGGCCTGTGATTATGTTGTGCTGCCATTCTTGCCATCATTCCAGTGCTGTTGTGGCCCCCACACATATTGTGGGGTAGGGTCCATATATATGTGGGCTTCAGCTGCACAAAACACGTGTGACATTCTGCAGTCCAGAGGTCAGTGTATGTAACAGTGTTATATGATAAAACCTAGGCTGTTACAACATGTGACGGATATCGGTAGTAAGCCGCCTTTAGGTATATGGCTGTACATTACCATACATTTCACCTTGGGAATATTTTTGGCCTAGTGCTTACTGTCATACAGACTGTTCTGTTTGTCAGTGTGATAGTGATGTTTTCAGTTAAGCATTGTTATGTGACAGATACATCCCATTCTGTCAACTTAAGTCTTTTCCCCCTATGGGTTGAGTTCAGAGTGTATATAGAGGCTGCTGAACTATCCATCTGCATTACTTACTCTTGATTAATTGTTATCCTCTGGCCCAGTGTTTCTTTACTGTTGTACTACTTGAAAGCCTTGGCCTGGACAGCATGTATTTGCATATATGTGTGTGTATGTATCTTTGGAATGTTTATTGCTTCCACATCGTACATTCGCTATGGTAGCCAGACTATACTGCATATGTTATTGATTCCATCCTGACAGCATACAGGTGGGATGGATTACTGTTAACGTCTTGTGGCCATTTTGTGTAGGGTCCTGGGTATGGGACTTGCAACAGTTGGTATTGTGTTGCAGGGCAGATCTGTTTGGCTGTGGGGGAGGGTTTGCTATCAATACTTACAAGAGGTATTTAGCTTGGGCCCCCTCACCCCCATTAACGGTGCCTTTGATCATATATGTATTTGTTATGTTTTTTTCATAGCTATGCATATATATATCTGTATATACATACATATATATATGTATATATATATATATATATATATATATATATATATATATATATATATATATATATATATATATATATATATATATATATATATATATATATATATATATATGTATATATCTTCTTACACATATACATATATACATATGTATATATATATATATATATATATATATATATATATATATATATATATATATATTGCTATCTACATATATATATATATATATATATATATATATACACACACACACACACACACACACACACACACACACACACACACACACACACACACACACTTATATGCATAAATACATTTCCTGTCCTGTTTAATGACTGTGCTGGATTATATGTTTGTGAAAACATCATGGTTATGTATATCTGACATGGCTTAGTAGTAAATCACTTTGTCTATGGTGTGCAGGGTCCTGGGTTCGAGCCTTGAAAAGGCTGTCTATTTTGTTGCTGGGCAGAACAACGGCCATTGGATAAAGAGTGATTAATGCACTTTTAAGCAGTCGCAAGCAGGTTTGCGTGGGTTTGTGTGAAGGTAAGCACTGCTAACATCCAGTTACAGTTTCTTATACTCAGTTGGCTTTTCAGTTGCTTAACCTGTGTAGGCATTGCTTACCCCTGCACAAACAAGCTTAAACCTGCTTACTGCTGCTTAAAAGTGCTTAGTCCCGCTTACCCCCGTGCTAATTGCTTTAAAAAAATGAAAAAGGGTTGACAGGAAAGTGGTGAAAAAGGAGCACAAAGAAGTGAAGACAGTAAGGAAAATAGCTAGGGATGTGCAGGATGGGTATAGGGAAAGTCCATAGCTGCCCATTACTTCTACAGCAACAGCTGGGCATATACACTGATTTTGAGATAGATTTGGACACTCATACACTTGAGAGGGGGGTGAGGATAATAATATTATGTTGTGAAGCCAATTAGACCAGATTAATGGACAGTTATGTATGGGGTAAGATTTTTTTTGGGAACAGATTGCACCTTTTTTTCTTTTTAAGGTGAGGGTAGGATGTTGGGCAGGTATAGTAGGTATATTTGGGGGGGGTGTTGGGTAGGATAACAGACAAGACAGCATACAGGGGTGGTATATGACACATATGGGGAGTAAACACCTTAGATGGGTAGGGGGTGTTTGGAAGTCAGAAGCCCATGAGCCCCCTAGTGGAAACATTGGGACTGAGGTCCCCACCCATGGGCAGTCACCACTGCATCTTCACGGCCCCAAAGGTGGCTGTGCTGTGGGCTGAGTAGGAGGGGCAGGCTGACACTCTCGATGCACCACGTGGCCCTCAAGCTGGTGTAGCAGATGTCCAAACTCCCTACAGAGCTCGCTACCTTCAGACCCCAGACCTGGTGACGGATGACAGTGTCTTGTCCACACCCGCTCCCGGGGGGAGTGAGTCCCATCCACTTTGGCGGTTCCACCTGAAAGTGGTGCTGGACCAGCAGACGAGGCGGTCCTAGGGTGACGCAGAGTGCTGGTGCCCAGTGCCATGGCCAGATCAGGTGGGAGAGGTGGTCCGCTGGGACTGGCCTTCCCAAACGTGCTATGGTGTTTCAATATTACAACATTTGCAGGTTAGTAATAGTCAACACATTCCAGGATTAAGTATAACAGCATGCATAGATAATCCCATTAACCCGAAACACCAGATATTGAACAGTTGCATAGCAAACAGAACACATGCATATATGGAACCACAGTGGCCATTACAACAGCATGCAAGTGCATTGATGGCAGCATACCACCAATGTGGGAGTATTTCAACATGGCACATGCATAGAAACAAATTTAAATATTTATCAAACAATAGGACATATGTCCCAACAGTAGATTTAATAATGCACATTCCAATTGAGTTGTGTATTTAGTTTATTGTTGCAGATATGGTGGGGGGGGGTGTCAATTAACAGCTTGTATATCCCTGTAGTTCTCAATACTTTCCTAGTCCGTGCTGTGATCTGTACCTTACAGTTATTATTACACTACCCTATGGCCTTAGTTTGGACAGTGGTATGGATGTAGACAACTATATACATGAACTGAGTTTTACCTGCAGTATGCACCTCTTACCTGCTATACCTGTAGAGGCATTGTTTGTTAACAGTACTGGACTGTTTCTATGCATATTCCCAGATTCCAGGTTGATGTTATGCACATACCTGTCCATATCTTTTGCACACACTCTGGGCATGTCTTGACAACATGCAGGTGAAACTGGGACATATTTTGACTATTGCACTCATAAACCTTTGGTGAGTTGTACAATGACAGGTTTGTTTTCATAGACATTTTTCAAATATTTACAGACATGACAGTCAGTTATATGACTTGAAATGCTGCCTACATGTCAGAGATTAACACACTGATATGCCAGGGGGGCAGGGTAACAGCCAGCAGATATGGGCCAATTAACTGGACATTCATAATACCTACTTGTTCCTGATTTTGCAGACTGTACCAAGTTTATTCTCTTGAGTTCCCCATTCTGCATCACACTTGAAAACTTTCACTCATTAATACCAATTATTAACATATCATTCTTCTAATTGCCTAGACAAGTGACCACAAAACATGACCTGTTACTCCATTACCTCTTTGACTTGATTGGAGTCAGTTTTACAAAGACTCACTGCTGTCATCCAGTGTTCACCCTGGGTTTGTCCAGACATCGTGAGCATGGCCCCCATATGTTAGGCGCTACTACAGTCACTCAATAATGTCATGCACTGGAGTGTTACATGTAACTATTGCTCAGTAGATGCAAGATCTGTTGCTCTATTAACTTATTATGTAATATTTGGATACACTCTCTTTTGTTGTCTAGTAATTCTCCAATGCATCTGTAGTGCTGCACACATAGGTATTCTTTCACCTTTCTGCTGATTGCAGTTTTAACAGTATACCTGGTGCCTAGTTTCCCTCCCAATACATGTTCTATGCTATAGACCTTATTATACTATCAGCTGTCCTGAGAATACATATTAGACAAGTATTCCTGGTGTCTCATGTGTCGGTCCATGCCCATGTACTGCACGATTCCAAAGGGAAGTCGAGACATATGACAAACCCCCTCAGTCATACATGTGCATATATGAACACGCACACAAACACACACACACATACACACATACATCCTACATGTATCAACCCCCTTCAATCCACCTGATTGCACTTACAGATAAAATAACCCCCCCACACACACACACGCACACATTTACAGGTGATGTTGCACGAAGATGCTACACACAGACCTTCCATTACCCATCTGTCAACATGCATAACATATGGTACTCAACAGCATGCAGTACAGCTATAATCAATCCATGCTAGCAACAGTATACATGTGTGTGATGCATGAGCTGTGTCAGTAGGTGATTCCCCATCCCCTGGAAAACACTGCACCCATGTACCCAGTATTGTTGTGCACCTGTTCAGCACCCTGCTATGTACTGTGCATCATACCTCACAGGTGTAAATACCATTGCTGAATGTGTATTACTGTTTTATGTATGTCTGTTCTGCTGCTCACAACCCCTATGTGTTTGCCCAACACATACCTGGGATGATATGTGGACAGATATCATTTGTGAATGCTTGATTTCTGATTTACAGATGTCATCATTAGTGGTGCATGTATAACCAATAAGTTACAATTACACTGACAACCGTCAAACCTTACAGTGGCTATGGGGAGTGCACACACCCTTATTGATATGACACCCTCTTCCTTGATATGCCATGGGACCACATTACTGCATATGTTAACATTGCATCAGCCTGATATGTGACATATGTCATGTACAATCAAATGCAGTGTCAAACAAATGTGTTAGTTGTGCTGATGCTGATTGAGATGCATACACTTTGTGAGTGCATATGTGTGCATCCCCTTATCATGATGGTTTGTTGCACCTACTGTTATGTGTACTACAGCAATCACTATTCCTGGCAGGGGTACATTAGCATGGGCCATCTGCATTTGCCAGTATATGGTCACTCTGCCCTGCACATGTCCCCCAACTTTACATTATTGCAAGGTCAACTCATGTGCACATCCCTTGGAGTTCACACACTGCCATCACTATTGCTGTGGAGTCAGAGTTATGTCTGCCACAGTTCCTGACCCTGACTGTGTGCAAATACAGCCATTCATATTATCTTTTGGTTCCCTGCTGAAGTGCACGTGTGTGTCATGATGACACACCCTCCCCACCTTCAGCCTTTTTGCAGATGCTTGACAACTATGGCTTACACATGTCAGTTTGCAGTGTCCCAAACACTGAACACTAAATGTAACAGCCTAGTCCCAGCTAATGAATGGCACACATACAGGTGTCCACTGGCACCGGCATGGTACAGATGGGGATGGTGGTCCTGAGGTTGGGTTATGTGTGATTGTGCAGCACATGTATCGTACATGATACTGTCTGTAGGTTTCCAACGTGGTCTTGGTACACCAGTACACATCGCAACGCATGCCTTTTGGAGACCTCTTCTGTTATGCATATGCTACTTGTATAGAGGCCTGGCTGATGTTTCCTGTGGAACAACTGTCACATCTGATTACCCTAACCCATGGGCCACACCTTTGCAGAGTCCAGTCAATTGCTGATATGAGTACTTCACAGCTAGTACTTGTTAGACATTTGTGCAAACCCCTCAATGTTGTGGCATGTTACTAGGCAGCCTGCATGACCAGTTTGCTGCATGTGACATCATCTGTCTTGGAAGGCCATCTGTTTATTTACTACATTATTCAAGTCCCATACATCCTTGCCACATACACGACTGTCTGCATTGTTTGCCATGGTATGTGCAATGGTGAGGTATGGCTACATGTCCAACTCCTGGGTGCTATCTGTTGGGTATGTAGCCCACACCATGGCATGTAAAATGTGTGCAAGCCATGGCTGCCTCTGTTGCAGGTGAGTGGCCATATTTGATGGCCAAACATCTTGGACAGCAGACCAATTCTTGGTGTGACATTGGGGATGTGTACTTGCTGGAAGGTGCATTTCCATGACAAATGCATGCAGTCAGAACCTCAACAGCTGCTTCCACTATATTTTATCTGGAGTGTGTGCACACATATGCTTCCAGTGTTTGTGACTGTATGTATTCCCCATATTTGCTGTCCTAACATACGATTCCATATTACACACTCATTGCTCATGTTAGGACCACATTGCAGGCTGTAAGGGTTGTGGACAGCAGTATTGTGATATGCCATAGTGTAGATCTGTAACAGTTGCCATTGTAATACTGGTATATACACTGTTGTAACACTGTATAAGGATGATGTTTCACACATGTTCCTGTAGCTCATTTGTCCCACCATTATGTTCATCTCTGTGCACACATTTTGCAATGACAAGATGTTAGTTATATTGCAGAAGTCTGACATACCCTTTAGATATGCCATCATGCTGACCACTGTGATGCAGTGCAGTTAATAGCAACAATACGTGAACATGTACGGCATGCATTATGGGTAGGTGTGTTAAATCTGTGCATGGAATATACCATAGCTATAGCATGACCGGTGTATTGGCAAACCTGAACAAACACCATACTCACCAGCTACAGGCTGCTGCCTTAGAGGTATACAAGAGGGACCTACATAAGTGAGTGGGAGATGTGATGTCAGTAGCCACAGCTGAGGCGTTGGTGCAGGGTGGGTGCAGCATTACAGTACATCAACATTACAAGCCCACAATACTACCGCTTATGCACATCTGTTTATTACTACTACGCAGCAAAAGACTGTACATATGTCATCTCACATATGCACGATGTAACTGTACAGATGCAGATGGATATGCAATAGTGGTCTACTGATGTGCCCTGTGGCCTTACCTGTATGCTTCTCTGCCATTGTGTGGGTAGCACCCACCTCCAATATGATCTCTGCCAGGTGTTGTGTGTGCAGGCGGGCAGGTGCCCTGAGACTGGCAAGAAGCTCCTCAACATGTGTCGGGGGGATGGATGGCATGACTCCCCTTCTGTGAGCTGATCCCCCCTGACTGCAGCAGCATGCCGACGGGCATTGTAAAGTAGGTCTGTGCAATGATGCCAGACCTGCTCATAACTGCGGTTATGCAGGCTGACATCATTTACCCTGTGGACGAGATTGTTCCACAGGGCGGTCCACTCCTGCTGCTCATGGGCTGTTCGGCCAAACAACACCTTCATTCTCGTCCGCTGTATAAACAGGAAGCCTGTCATGGGACATCTTGCCTGAAAGACATAAGATGGAAACAGGTCTGAGGACCTGATACAGCACAGTCATCATAGTTTTTAATACACATTTCTGTCTTAATCCCACCATATCTGCAACAACAATCTGATCACACAACTCAATATGTATGTCTACAGAATATCTACCATTGGGACATATATCATATTGTACCACACATTGTGCTATGTGTTTGTAGCCATATTTCCTGTGGGGACCCTATCATTGCTGGCCTGTTATGGACAATGCCACCTGCATGCCATTATAAGGCCCACTATGGTTCCATATATGCATGTGGTCATTTTTCTATGTGATTGCTGCACATCTGTTGTTTTGTGTTATTGGGGCTATCTATGCATACTGTTGGACATGATCCAGGAATGTTTGGACTATTACTACCCACATATGTTGTACAACAGTGACACAATTGCATGTTTAGGTAACAGTTGCCAGCAGAACCACCTCTCCCACCTCATCTGTCCATGTTACCAGGCCACATGGTAGGGTGGCCTAATGGTTCAGGTGTTTGCCTTAAAAAGACAAGGTGCAGGATTTGAATCTCACAAGGGATAATTGGCTAGGCTTACAATGGCTCGCAAGGGTAGTTAGCCTAGTACTAGTCTATGAACCTATGAACCTATGAACATCACATGTGGGACCTACCCTAGGGCTTCCTCATCTACTGGTCCTGCACTACCTTCAAGTGGAACCACCTCTGGGGATGGTGTCCCCCCCTGGGAGCACACACAGACATGATCCTGTCACCTGAGGTCAGGACCAGGATCTGGTTCATAGGGATCTCCACAGAGATTTGGCGGATGTGCTACAGCACCTTGAAGACCTCAGTACACACTCACAGGGTCCACATGCTCCTCCTGCTCAGCCTCCAGCCCAGGCACGTTCAGGGCCGTGACACTGATGTTGTGACTGGCCATGAGTGGGGGCCTTGTTCCCATTGTTTCCATATGGGGGCTCATGGGGCTTCAACATCGCAGATGACACTCCCCATCCAGGGTGTTTACCCACCACATGTGTCATATACCACCAATGTAGGCTGTGTTCTCTATCTTCCAACTAAACCCACCTCCAGAAATATACCTGCTGTCCTTTGCCAAATTCCCAAACCCACCTTCACAAACAAGGGCAATATGTTCCCAACATGGGGTTCACACGTGACATAATCATCCATTTTGCACAGACTTACTGCTATATATATCTGTGTGTATTGATATCTGTGATGTTCCCTCACACATAGGATGCAGCACTGTGACAGAAAACTAGGGAACATGTAGTTATATAAATATGTGTGTGTGTTTGTATATAGGTTCATAGGTAGGTATCGACCCAAGGGCCTAAGTAAGCCTAGCCAACACAGTTTCCTGGCTTATGCCACCCCAAGAAAGTTAATTTCCTTTGCCCCTGTCGAGCAGAGCCATAGAAGTGATTCCCGGGGTGCATTTCCTATTTCCCAGCCACTCATTAAGATTTTTCTTGAAGAGTGTTAATGAGGAACTTTGCATGACAGAGATGGGTAGCTTGTTCCAGAGTATGGGAAGTCTCTGCAACAGGAATCTATCCCTCCAGTAAGTCCTGTTTATTGTGGTGACAAGGTTTAGGTCTCTAAAGCATGTAGCTTGGAGGGATTGGGATTTCTTTA
The DNA here is from genome assembly GCF_019279795.1 of Protopterus annectens. Taxonomy (NCBI): domain Eukaryota; kingdom Metazoa; phylum Chordata; order Ceratodontiformes; family Protopteridae; genus Protopterus; species Protopterus annectens. The sequence continues at coordinate 999,279,890 of NC_056745.1, read as the reverse complement.
GGTGTAGCATGTCAAACAGTTCTGGGTTTGACATAGCTTTATATGTTAGGTAGAGTTCACCTCAGAGTAGGCAATATGCTACAGAGTAAAGCTGGAGTTTTTTGAGACGATCAGTGTAGGGCATCTTTTTGAGGCCAGTAATTCTCTTTGTGAAGTACTTTTGTGGCCTTTCCAGCTGCTGCAGATGTCTTATGAGGTATATTCCAAAAGGGTCGTTGTACTCTATAATTGGTCTAATGAGTGTCGAGTAGAGGGGAACAATGACCTCTTGTTTCCTGGATGAGAACCCTTTTGTGATGAAGTGTGCTATGTAGAAGGATTTCCTGACTACTGAGGCAATGTGATTATCAAAGTTGAGACTACTGTCCACCTAGGTCCCAAGGTCTCTTATCACACATTTGGTGTTAAGAAGACTGCTGCCTATGTGGTAGTTCATGGGTACAAAGTTTTTACCAAAGGGGATAACAATGCACCTTTTGGCATTGAGCTTAAGGCCATCACTCTGACATCGGTCATCTGTCTCAGTGAGACCCTTCTGTAGGATGACCACATCATTTGGGGACTTGACTATAGCTCCTAGTTTGCAGTCATCTGTGAACTTCATTAGCCAGAGGCCTTCTGTGTTATCCTGTACTTCAGAGAAGTAGATACCAAACAGGAGAGGTCCCAGGACTGAACCCTGTGGTACTCCACTTGTCACTGGTTTGAAGTCAGATTTGGAGTCTACAGCTTTTACAGTGTGGGTTCTGTCAGTGAGACACTTAGCAACCCATGTTGTGACATAGGGATTTCAACCTAATTTAGTGAGTTTAGCTATAATTCCAGAATGGGGGATGGTGTCGAAAGCCTTGGCTATGTCAAGATAGGTTGTGTGAACCACTTTACTCTCATCTACATCTTTGGTGACTGCCTCAAAGAAGTCGACCAGGTGCAGGAGGCAAGATCTGCCTTTTACAAACCTGAACTGGGTGAAGTCCAGAGTATGGAGGTTACAAATGTCTTTGTTTATGGATTCCATGATGATATGTTCTATGGCCTTGCAGACAAGGGTCATCAGGCTAATAGGGAGATTGTTTCCAGGATCAGTGGTGGCTCCCCGTTTGTTTACTGGGATAACTGTTGCTGTGCACCATTCAGTGGGCACAACACCTGATGTGAGGCTATGCTTGAGCATGGTGCTTAGGTGGGGAGCCAGTTTGTTCTGTTGTTTGTGTAAAACGCAGCCTGGGATGTTGTCCAGTCCCACGGATGCTGTGGTTTTGGCTTTAGAGAGTGCTGCTTTCCCATGGATGCTGTGTTTTAGGCTTTAGAGAGTGCTGCTTTTAACTGTGAAGTTGTGATTACAGGGACTCTGCATTCTTCCTGTATAGATATGGGCCCTTTAAGAGGTATGGGGCGGGTAAGGTTAGCACTGAACCTGTCTGCCAGGATGTTGGCAATATCAGTTGGTTCTGTAATTTTTGTGCCATTGTGCTGTAACTCAGAGCAGATCTGGGTGTTGCCTTTGAGATTCTTGACATAGCTATAGAATGCTTTGTGGTTGTACTTAGAATCAGTGGCAATCTTGTTTTCATAGCTAGCTTTGGAGGATCTTATAAGGGATCTCAATTTCTTGCTGAGGCTGACCAGGGAGCTCCTCCACTCATGGGATTTTACTCTCTTTTGCAACAATTTCTTCCTTCTGTTGTAGAGTTTGTTTATGGCAGGGGACCACCAGGACATACACACACACACACACACACACACACACACACACACACATACATATATATATATATATATATATATATATATATATATGTATATATGTGCAGATATATTGTATTTTGTATTAATATTGATTATTTGTCTTCCCAGCTTCTCCTTTTAATTCTTCTTTCCCTGGATCCCCACCAAGCCAAGTTCGATCTACTGGCCTGCAGTGCTCTTTAACAGAACCAGGCAACCTTGGAATGAGTGTTATTTTCAAAATATACAAAACGTATGTTTTATCTTCCAGACAAAATTAATTGCTAGCCCTTGTTTAATTTCTATTTTTAAGTAAAGCACTCCATCACAGACGTTAGTTTGCCCCTCCCCATACTATACTTTCTAACAGATGTCTCCCTTTGCAAGCTGTTTCAACTATTTGAAAGCCCTGCTGTTTTTCTAGTATTACTAAACCCTTTCTCCTATAACTTGTGGTCTTTCTAAATCCCACATACTCCTGGTTACAAGTGTTTATTTCAAAAGAAAGGTATGCAAAACAAGTAAGTCCAAAGTACCTACTGATTTTCTTATTATTTCAGAAGATTAGCTGCCCCCCCCCCATTCTGTACTTCTAACTGCAATCTGTCTTTAGATGCTGTACTATTTGTATGCTCTGCTGTTTCTCTAGTTCTACTAAACCTTTTCTCTTATAAATTCCTGTCTTCCTAATTTCCAAATAACTCCTTGGTAAAATTGGCTTATTTTATTTCAATAAGACAGGTATGCAAAACAAGCAAGTCAGAGTAACTACTGCCTTTTCTTATTGTTTCTGTAGACTTGCATATCTGTGAAATCAGGGCCAGCCCTTTTCATCATACTACTGCTATCCACCACTTTTCTGGTCTATTCTGATCCTCTCCCTCCCCACAACAACAATTGTAGTGGTCTACAAAAGACTCCCTCTTATCCTCCCACTCTAGGGATCTGTCCTTGTGGAGCCACAGGTGTACTATAGTATTTGTCCACTAGGTGGCATCCTCTCCTCATAATTCCTGTTTCATGACTTCTTTATTTTTACTATCTCTTAATTACTTATTTACTTGGATATCTGCTTTGATCTATAATAAACTTTGTTCTACTCCCCTCTTTCAACTCTAGGCCCACCCCATCCCACCTAATCCCTGTCCCCTGGACTTACCTTCAGCTACTAGTCCTCCACAGATTGGTTCTTGTTCACCCTTAGTCTTCCCTTGGGTCTACCTGCTCTGTTCTCCTGTGGGCTCACTCCGCTCCCCTACCCTGCCCCCAATTATCACCCACCCCCAGCACCTCTACATTTATACACTTTAGCCACACCCATCATCCCGCCCCAACCAACTAGTAACCTCCTCCCTTCCACACCCACTTCTTACTCCTCCCCTCTTTTCACCAATACTCTTCCATACCTCCCCTCTCTGTCTCCTCCCAAAATTTATAACTCACATACCTAGTAAACTAGCCACCCACAGCATACCCTTCCTCAATATCCTATCCCACTATGCCCTCAAAAGCCATATCCTTCTGTACTCATCTAGTACTGTTCGTCAACATATCCTATATCTACTACCTGACCCTGCCAACTAACTATAACCAAACTTCATCCTTTCATACTACGAACCATCTTAACCTACCTGTCTTACATTCACACTTCCCAATCTCTCCATGCTTATACCCCATAAAACACCATCTTTTCTTCTCTTATAAACTTATTACTCCTCACAACTATCCGAACCCTACAACAACTTCCTTAAATCTAGCTAAACTCAACCCGTCTCTAAGCAAACAGAGTACCGCCCCAACCTAATGCTATATCTGACTTCTATTCTATTATTAGGAAACATACACCCCAACCCAGGCCCATCCTCATCCCCGCCAATGGATAAATCCATACTACTCACCTCCTTAAACCCCCAAAGTATAGTTAACAAAATCCCTAATCTGCATGCCTGGCTTACATATAACAAACCAGACATTTTGTCCATCTCTGAAACTTGGTTAAAACCTCATATAAAAGATTCAGAAATAATTCCTCCCAACTACTCTATAATCAGAAAAGATAGAACAAACAAAAAAGGAGGTGGAGTAGCCCTTCTATACCTATCCTCCTTAACAGTTACCCCTTACAACAAACCAACTCCCCAGTTCAATAATGCAGAACTACTCCTGGCTCTGCTTCAAGTAAATAAGCACAAACACATATGCATAGCCTCCCTCTACATCCCCCCAGGCAACAATATTTCTACACTAGAAGATATCCTCTCCTGGCTTTCCAGTAACATTAACAATGAAACTATACTTATATGGGTGACATGAATATTAATTGGTCTGCAATACAGTCTCCCACAAATCCACTTAACATTAATTTTTACAACTTTTCTCAACTGATCAACTCCATAACTCGGCCCTCAAAAAACCCCACCAGTGATAGTATCCTAGACTGGATATTAGTCTCCCATCCTCATTACTTCTCACATAGTGGCACCCTGCCTGATTCCCTTAGTGACCACTTGCCCATATTCACACACCGACTAACTTCACCCCTACATCTTACTCACAATTTTATTACTACTCGCTGCCAAAAAAACTTTAACCCCACTACCTTTACCAACTCTCTAAAAGCAATCAACTGGTACACCCTAAAAACTCTACCCTTGGAACAGGCTGTTGCCCACTTTTACTCAACTTTTCTAAACCTCTTAGAGCAACAAGCCCCCATAAAAACAAAATGAATAAAAAACAAAACTACCCCTTGGCTAACAAAAAACACGCTAGTAACTATGCACCTTAGAAATAAGGCATGGTCATCATATCAGAAACATAGGACTCCCCTAGTCCATAACGAATACAAAACACTCAGAAACAAAGTAAAAAACTTATCATCTCCGATAGACAAAATTACTTCTCCATAATCCAAAACAACAACAAAACAAACCCTCAAAATTTTTGGAAATGCATGTCTACCCTCCTCAGTCCCAACAAACCAGATAACCTGAGCCCAGACTCTAACACTCCTGACATAGACTTGGCCACTCAATTCAACACCTTCTTCATTGATTCTATCTCCAAACTAACCTCATCCTTTTCATCTTCAAACCCCACCATACCCCCCACTACACCCCAATCCTACCCTACCAACTTTTCACCCCTCACCACTGCTCATCCCCCTATCTCCACTCCATCATCAACATTCTCAAATTCTCCCCCCTCCCCCCACCATTGTCACTAAAACCTATACCCACATCCACCATAAAAAACTACTGTAGAAACTAAAACCATGCTCTAATGCCCCTGATTACATTCCTTCTTACTTTCTCAGTATAGCTGCTGAAGCCATTGCCTACCCCATCAGCATTTTAATCAACCGCTCCATTCAAGAAAGCTCGGTACCCCAAATCTGGAAAAAGGCTTTTGTTGTTCCATTGCATAAAGGAGGCATCAGTAACAATATTACTAATTTCCATCACATCGCTATTCTATCCCCTATCTCCAAACTTTTAGAAAAGTGTATTCACCTACAACTCCTACCATACCTCTTAGACAATAACCTACTAACTCCAACACAACATGGTTTCAGACCAAGACACAGTACTATGACTGCCCTACTCTCCATCCTGGAAGCTGTGAACAAAGCCCGGGACACAGGACACATTGTTTCTACCCTCCTACTAGACCTCTCTAAAGCCTTTGATACTATCTCCCACAATTTATTACTATCTAAACTCTCCAAGCTTAACTTGTCATCCTTTTCTCTGAACTGGTTCACTAGCTAGATGGAAAAAAGCCACCTCCCCTTTCATCAACACCCCAATCGGTGTTCCCCAAGGATCTATACTGGGTCCCCTGCTTTTCAATATATTCATAAACGATTTCCACAACTCTATCCCTTCAACTAAAATTATCCAATACGCAGGTGATTCAACTATAATCTGCTCTGCTACCTCCATCCCCACACTGCTAAAGCTTAATCAAGATGCATTCTCAACCACCGAACAATGGATGAAAACAAATCACCTTGTACTCAATGCCTCCAAAACCAAAGTAATGGTATTCATCCCCTCTAAAGCTACCTTTTTCAATCCAAGTAATTTCACTATTACTAGTCACAGCAATACACCCTTAGAACTGGTATCTGAGGCCAAATTACTTGGGGTCCAAATTGATAGCTTAAATTAAATTCCCATCTTCAACTAAATATAAAAAAACCCACCAAAAACTCGGCATGCTCTACAAACAGAATAGTTATCTTACACCCTCCACCAAACTCACCCTATCTACCACATTTCTCATCCCATCCCTCCTCTATGGAGCCCCACTTCTAACTAACCTACAATCTTCTCTCAAAACACAACTCTCCTCTTGCTATAACAAAATTGTCAAGTTTGCTACCTCCCATAAGTCCTCTTCACACCACTGTTCAGCTCTCCATAAACTAAAATGGTTAGAACTACCCAATCACCTCACCTACGTCCAACTGACCCTTGCACACAAACTCATCTTCAATCCCTTCCTCTGCCCATCCCTTTCCTCTACCTTCAAAATGCACCTCCCTGATAGAATTCTAAGATCTAACAACCAAAACATAATTGAACTGTATAAACCAATTTGTCCCCCTGGAAAAAATATCTTATCTTACAGTCTTGCTCATCTCTGGAACTCCTTACCCCCATCCATTCGTACCATCACAAATCACTTTTCATTCAAAAAATCCCTTCACTCACACCTAATTTCCCAGTGGAAATGCTCCTGCTCCCACCCAACATAATCTCCTCATACTGTGAATTTTCACTTCTCCTCCCCTATTCAAAATGGGAATTTCTACTTACTCTCCTAAACTCATAGATCTTGCTCTTGCTTGTATTAGCTTTTTCTGAATACTTAAAGGTACCTTAGTGTAAATATACCCTCTGATGGAAAAGGTTCTCTGTTTCTATATTGAAAGGTTCTAAGTCAGCCCATATACCTTTCTCTTGATTGTATTAAGCTACTCATCCTGAATGTATGAAATATATCTCCAATGTAACCCACCCTAAGTTGTAAAAGCCTCTCAGTTTCTATATTGTAAATTGTTTTCAGTGATACAAGATTGTAATATTTGTATATGTTTGTACACTAGTCTACTGTATTTCCAAGTCCATAGGAATTGTATAATTGAAACTAAATACCTTATTGTAACCTTGCTAATTGTTTTTGGAGCTTTTCTCCCCAGGACTCCATTGAAAATGGGTTCTTTTGGCCCAGTGGACTATCCTGGTAAACCAACTGCAAATAAATAAATAAATAAATGAGTTGTTTATATATATATATATATATATATATATATATATATATATATATATATATATATATATATATAAATATGTGTCTGTATATCTGTAGACATCTCTCCTTCCTGCACAGCTGCACTGTTCTGCCTTGCTACAACACAGACAGGTGCCACATGTGGACACAGCCTAACATTAGGGAGGTAAATATAGGGACAGATTGCAGGTAAGCCTAGTACACACCTATGGCATTCCTGTATGCTATATTACATGTTAATTTGACTGTCCTGCAAGTGGTGGGCTCTGGAACCCACGTGCCCATCATAATGGCATTACTCCCACCACCAGCTATTGGCCACACTAATATACATGTTTTGCATTACACAAAACACACTATGATGGCTTACATCTTGTCAGTCAGTGATAATCTGCACAGTTGACAGATATGGCCCAATGCCCACAGGGACATACACTATTGTCCATAGCAGTTGTGCAGCTGGACATCATTACAACAACACCTGATGGTACATATAAATCAGTTCACATAATCTATCCCATTATTAATGGCCGAGTACTACATTCAGTTACATGTATATATACTTCACATACCTGTTGTGGGAATGATGTCTCTTCTGGAAAGTTTGCTGGATGGATGTTTATTTTTAATTTTTTTTGGTGTGTTTGGTTTGTTTTTTGTCTCTCTCTCTCTCTCTCTCTCTCTCTATATATATATATATATATATATATATATATATATATATATATATATATATCTGTCTCAGTCTCTCTCCAGTAAATGGATTGAACTGCTTTGAATAGATTGCAGCATGGGTTCTGCAGTTGATGCATATGATCAGGTCATGTCCTCTGCACCAATCAGTGTCTTCCACTTGGTACCTGCATGCAACATGCTGTGTAGTAGTTCCAATTACCACTGTCATGGCAACCCACTACTATAAAACCTTACATCATGTGGGTGTGGTCCCTCTACCTTTCTTGTATGCAGGACATTCTTCCTGTACGTGAGCAGCAGTATTACAGACAGCATATAGCAATACCTCTTACATGAGGACTTGCACACTCAGGAGAGCTACATATTTGTATAATGTTCCAGACCTACAGACAGTGTGAGTAGTGTTATATGCATTGTATAGCATCAGTGTTGCAGGGTTTGTGTGTACATGCTAGTTTAACATGGAATGCAGTCTGTCTGCATAGCTCTTAACGGTGGACCTATCCACATGATGGCCAGACGTGTGCCTGTTATGTTTTGTCTGTCCACCACACAGGTCTTTTGTCAGATATATTACTGGCGTTGTGTGTGTTGTGTGCTATCAGTACATGACTACATCCATTTCTGTTTCTGACTTCATATTCCTGACTAAGGGTATGTTGCAGACTATCCTGCAACACCGACAACTTTCTTAGTGTATGACAACACTATTTCAAATATGGACCTGTGTTCTGGCCTCTGTCCTCCACCTATATACCAGGCTTTGTCCATATGACATGCAGTAAGGGGGTGTTATGTAGCAGCCTGTGATTGTGTTGTGCTGCCATTCCTGCTATCATGAATATGGACATTAGTGAAGCTATCTTAGCAGTTAGACTATTTACACGGAACGTCACTCTAAAGTTGTTGTTTAAGGATTCTACTAATTCTGATACTGTGAATTTTAAGAGGAAAAGTCTGTTAAATCCACATTTACCACCGAATCTGGAGGTCTTCCTTAAAGCTGTAGAGAATGACTTATATGATGGCTTTTACAGTTCAACTATTGGTGTAATGAATAATTTGTCTAATAATGAACGTAATGCTTTAAATGAACTCAAACGGAATGTTGACATTATCATACGCCCGGCTGATAAGGGTGGTCTTGTAGTTGTTATGGATAAGATGTTCTATATGCAATCCATGCGGGATATGTTATGTTCTGAGGCCTTTGAGCCTATACCCCTAGAAGAAGTTGATAATATGGTGACCAGTGTATACAATATGCTGTTTGAGTGTAAGTCATTAGGTTTTTAACTGTTGATTTGTTTAACTTTTTGTATGTGGAGTTTCCATTGATACCCAGAATCAATGGTTTACCAAAGTTACATAAATATTCTCAATTTCCACCATTTAGACCAATAGTGGCGGGCTCTGGGTGGCTTACTGAGCCATTGTCAATTTATCTTGATCATAAATTAAAAACAGTTTTGGCTAATTATGACTATGTCTTAAAGGATACTGGACATTTCCTGAGTGGGCTGTATGAATACACTGTGAATCTTCATAGTCTGGACAATATTATATTAGCTACCATGGATGTTGTTTCCTTATTTACTTGTATACCCAACAGGGAGGGTCTAGAGATGGTAAAGAAGCTTTTGGTTGAATCCATGACTGTCACAGAAGCAGATTTTATCTGTCTTCTTTTGGAATCAGTACTTGATAATAATGTCTTTGTGGGGAATTGTCCTACCTATACATACAAAAATATGAAGAACCTTAAACAGCAGTTGTGCTTTTTGAATTTGAGCCATTCTAATAGTACAGTCTTGACCGGTTTCGCTTATGGTACAAAACGGTGTGGCTCTTGTCCACAGTGTCAAGTAATAGATGAATCTAGATATTTTAGAGATCCAAATACGGGTAAGCTATGGGAGATTCGTTGCAGTTCTAGTTGCAACACTAGGAATGTTGTTTATGTGGCCTATTGCCGGATATGTTTTAATTTTTATGTGGGCAAGACAAATAGAATGCTCAGGGAGCGTATACGTGATCACTCCTATTGTCTTGCCAGAGAACAAGATTACAGTGCCCTGGCAAAGCATACACTCTTAAAGGATAGGGATCATATATTTGCTTTTCAAGTGTTGCACGTACAACAGGTTGGTGTCAGAAGGGGAGATGTCTCCAATTTAACTGAACAGGCAGAAACCAAGTGGATACTCCGCTTGGCAGCACATAGGGGCAGAGGTTTAAACGAATGTGTGCCCCTTAAACCCATACTTAAAACAAGGTCTGTTAGATAGTATGTTGTCTAAGTTCTCGCATGTTTTTGTAGAAATATTGAGTTGCATTTGTAGTTTTTGTATTTTAATTTTGACCCTTATAGGTTAGAAATGAATTTGGCTGGTGCTTTTATATTTATTCATTAGGTCTTATTTGATAGTATTTGTTTTTGTTATTTGTTTGATTTTATGATAGGAATGCTGCTATCTTATTAATATCAACTGCTTAGTAATATTACATTTGGTTAGTATTTTATATTTTATACTATGTCACTGTCTTTTTAATGCTGTTTTTGATGTATTATGACTTATGGAGGAAATGATGTATATATGAGCTTTTTTGAATGGTTTAGTAACGTCTGATGAAGCGGAATTGTTATGTCCGTGAAAGTGCTAACGTTTTTGTTCAAATAAATCTTCACCTTCACTAGTGGTGGTGTTTGAGATTGATTGCTGCTTAATATACTTCTGCAATTTTATAGGATTATTCTGCTTATTTGTTAAGCAACTAATTTGTTTGAGGAGACTGTTTCTATATTGAAGGATTGGCGTTCTTTTTTCAGCAGAGGTACGTTTATCGCTATACGCACCTTATGAGCTGCTCTGCACATGCTGTTTCTTCTACGCAATTGGTTGGCTTGTTTTATGTGAAGACGATTTTTGGGTTATATTTTCTGTATACATATATATATATATATATATATATATATATATATATATATAGATATATATATATATATATACACACACACACACACACACACACACACACACACACACACACACACACACACACACACACACACACACACACACACACACACACACACATACATTTACATGTATAGATACAATTCCTGTACTGTTGAATGACTGTGTTGGATTATATGTTTGTGAAAACATCAGGGTTATGTATATCTGACATGGCTTAGTAGTAAATCATGTTGGTTATGGTGTGCAGGGTCCTGGGTTTGAGCCTTGCAAAGGCTGTCTGTTTTGTTGCTGGGCAGAACAACGGCCATTGGATACAGAGTCATTAAGGCACTTTTAAGCAGTTGTAAGCGGATTGCATAGGTTTGCGTGGGTTTGTGTGAAGGTAAGCACTGGCTAACTTCCAGTTACAGTTTCTTATACTTAGTCGGCTTCTCAATTGCTTAACCTGTATAGGCATTGCTTACCCCAGTGCAAACAAGCTTAAACCTGCTTACTGCTGCTTAAAAGTGCTTAGTCCCGCTTACCCCCGTGCTAATTTCTTTAAAAGAAATGAAAAAGGGTTGACAGGAAAGTGGTAAAAAAGGGGCACAAAGAAGGAAGACAGTAAGGAAAATAGCTAGGGATGTGCAGAACGGGTGTAGGGATGGTCCATAGCTGCCCATTTCTTCACACTGATTTGGAGGTAGATTTGGACACTCATACCCTTGAGAGAGGGGTGAGGACAATAATATTATGTTGTGAAGCCAATTTGACCAGATTAATGGACAGCTATGTATGGGGTGAGATTTTTATTTCGGAACAGATTGCACCTTTTTTTCTTTTTAAGGTGAGGGTGGGATGTTCAGGAGGGATAGTAGGTATATTTCGGGAGGTATGTTGGGTAGGATAACAGACAAGATGGAATACAGGGGCGGTATATGACACATATGGGGGGTAAACACCTTGGATGGGTAGGGGGTGTTTGGAAGTCGGAAGACCATGAGCTCCCTAGTGGAAACATTGGGACTGAGGTCCCCAACCATGGGCAGTCACCACTGCACCTTCACCATCCAGAAGGTGGCTGTGTTGTGGGCTGAGTAGGAGAGGCAGGCTGACCCTATAGATGCACCACGTGGCCTTCAAGCTGGCATAGCAGATCTCCATACTCCCTACGGAGCTTGCTACGCACCAGATCCCAGACCTGGTGACAGATGACAGTGTCTTGTCCACATCTGCTCCCAGGGGATGGGTCCCATCCCCTTTGGCGGTTCCACCTGAAAGTGGTGCAGGCCCAGCAGACGAGGCAGTCCTGGGGTGACGCAAATGTGCTGGTGCCCAGTGCCATGGCCAGATCAGGTGGGAGAGGTGGTCCGCTGGGACTGGCCTTCCCCAAACGTGCTATGGTGTTTCAATTTTACAACATATATGGGTTAGTAATAGTCAACACATTCCAGGATTAAGTATAACAGCATGCATAGATAATCCCATTAACCCGAAACACCAGATATTGAACAGTTGCATAGCAAACAGAACTCATACATATATAGAACCACAGTGGCCATTACAACAGCATGCAAGTATATTGATGGCAGCATACTACCAATGTGGGAGTATTTCAACATGGCACATGCATAGAAACACATTTAAATATTTATCAAAAAATAGGACATAAGTCCCAACAGTATATTTAATAGTGCACATACCGATTGAGTTGTGTATTTAGTTTATTGTTGCAGATATAGTTGGGGGGGGATGTCAATTAACAGCTTGTATATCCCTGTAGTTCTCAATACTTTCCTATTCAGTGCTGTGATCTGTACCTTACAGTTATTATTACACTACCCTATGGCCTTAGTTTGGACAGCGGTATGGATGTAGACAACTATATACATGAACTGAGTTTTACCTGCAGTATACACCTCTTACTTGGTATACCTGTGGATGCATTGTTTGTTAACACTACTGGACTGTTTGTATGCATATTCCCAGATTCCAGGTTGATGTTAAGCACATACCTGTCCATATCTTATTGCACACACTCTGGGCATGTCTTGACAACATGCTGGTGAAACCGGGACATATTTTGACTATTGCACTCATAAACCTTTGGTGAGTTGTACAATGACAGGTTTGTTTCATAGACATTTTTCAAATATTTACAGACCTGACAGTCAGTTATATGACATTAAATGCTGCCTACATGTCAGATGTTAACACGCTGATATGCCAGGGGGACAGGGTAACAGCCAGCAGATATGGGCCAATTAACTGGACATTCTTAACAAATCTGTACCGTTGAGGGGTATGATTATGCATACAGCTTACTACCACTCCCAAGATTCGAACCATGGCTATGTCTGCTAAAAATAAAACAGTGTACATCACAGTTGAGTGTGCTATATAGATACTGCTGTGTATATCTTCTCTGATTTCTGTCTCTAAGTCTCCCGTGGTTTTACAATCTGACCTTGTAATTACAACACTCTTATACAGGGTTTCCTAGACAGTTTTATTATGTAGCACAATGTGGATGACAGTGATGAGCAATACCGTATTATTGAGAGAAACTGCAAAACTAACAATGCCATACAATACCAGAGTAAACAGTACCAGTCCAGGATTCCAATCTTTTATTTCTAGGTACAGTTTTCATATCTGACAGACCTGTGGGGGGGAATGTTTGTTAGAACTACCTGAATGTTGCCACACGTATTACCAGATTCCACATTATTATTATTATTATTATTATGCACATATGTATAACTCTGTTACTGCACACACTCTGGTCATAGTTTCACAACATGGAGGTGGAGATGGGACATACTTTGCTTATTACTCTCATGACATTTTGGTGAGTTGCTAGAGTGACAGGTTTGTTCTTATAGATATATTTCTGTCAGTTATGATGTTTGACAATCAGTTGTATGTCATTATTTGCTGCCTAAACTTCTGGGATCATCCCACTGATTTGCCAGGGGGACAGGGTGACAGGCAGCAGATATGGCCAATTAACTGGACATTCTGGGCAAATCTGTACAGTTGTGGGGTATGATTCTGCATAGCTTACTACCACTCCCAGGATTCGAACCATGGCAGTGTGTGCTAAAAATGCAACAGTGCACATCTCACTTGAGTGCGCTATTTGGATTATGTTGTTTGTTTATTCACTGTTTTCTGTCTAAGTCTCTCTCAGTTGTACAATATGACTTCTTGTGATTACAACAGTCATATACAGTCATTCCTACACATTTTATTTATGTAGCACAGTGTGGGTAACAGTACTTAATACAACAGAACTATTAAGAGATTGCAACACTACATTACCATATGATATCAGAGTAAATACAAGCAGTCTAGCAGTTAGACCTTTATTGCCAGGCTGTTAACCTTTTATTTACATACAACCTATATGAGACTCTTCCTGGCATATTGTCTGGTGTATTCAGTACATGACATACACAATACACGTTTTATACTGGCAATAAACTTTCTACTACTTTTCGATTTATTTCTTATGACAGTACATGCAAGATTATTACTAACCTGCCTCGCGATGCAACCTCTGCAGTCTATGGGCATGGGCTTCCCGGTTTACAGCCCGCTCATCTGCCACTATCAAAGACATAAGAGGAATATTTAGCCATACCTATCCATAATATATATGAGCTGGCAATTATTGAACTGGTAGTAGACTGATACTTACCCACGGCTGGGACAACCCCCGTCCACCTAGCTTCTTGGATCCACTGATCCAAAAACTCCCTCTTTCTGCACTTCAGGTTGGCATAGTGATGCCTGACCTGCTCACCAGTTCAAGGTATGCCAGTGACACTGGTGAGGTCATGGGCAAGACAGTTCTAGGCTTCTGCTTTATGTTGGGAACCCTGGTACTGGCCCTGCAGCAGTCTCTGGTCATGGTCTTTAACAAGGAGTCCTGGCATGACTTTGAAGTCCTGGATGCCCCAGCATTGTGCCCAAAAGCGCACACTTTCTCCCACACCAGTCATAGTGCCTACAGGAGGAAGCTGCAACCAGTTATGAGATGTATTCCCACCTGTTGGGTTTAAATATGGCAGATTTCGCTCACTTTGCCGTGATTGGACGGTTTCAAAAATGCAAAGCTATGGACAAACCTGCTTACCTAAGGTTGGCATTGCTTAAAGGGGTATACCAATGGGCAAACTGATTTGCCTGGCCTACACATTGCTTAGACCTAGTAAGCAGGGCTGTGCAATGCTTAGCATTGCTTAATTTTTAATTTGTATACTATTTGCTGCTTGGCATTGATTTATTATTCATTATATGTTATATATGTGTTTGGTATCCATGATTCATGTGTACGTACACTGTATGGGGTCCTTGTATCTATTAGGGGATTTCAACACTTTATTACAATGACACCTCACATCTGGACTTAATACAGTACTCCAGTTCACATATTTATGTTATGTAGTAGGTTATACAACATAAAATTTTATATAGATTCCTTTCACATGTATATTGTGTTTTGCTATTGTGAGGATCTGTTTGGGGATGGCTTACTGTTTAACTACAGTGACTATAGTGTACAGGGTTCTGGGTTCAAGACCTGCAAGGGCTGTTTATATTGTTGCTGGGAAGAACAGCGGCTGTTGGATACAGAGTGATTAAGGCACTTTTAAGCAACTGCAAGTGGGTTTGCATGATGGTAAGCAATGCTAACTTCCGATTAAATATGCTTACTGAGATTTAGCATCAGTATTGCTTAACCTGTGTGTGCATTGCTTATCCCTGCGCAAATGGGCTTAAACCCACTTACTACTGCTTAAATATGCTTACTCCCTCTTACTACTGCTTAATAGTGCTTACTCCCACTTACCCCGCATTAATTTAGACAGAAATGCAACATGGTTCTTGGGAAGGTGGTGGATTTGGACAGTCTATGGATTTATATTTCATTACACATTATACCTTTGATCTGTATCCCTGATTCATGTGTACATATACTGTATGGGACACTTGTGTTTTTCTGTGGATTTTACAACATTATTACAATGACACCTCACATCTGCATTTAATGCAGTACTCCAGTTCACAAATATATATTATTTAGTAGGTTATACAACAAAAAATATTGTTCATAAAGTGATTTGACATGGAAAATGGAATGTACTGGAGTGAGATTCAAACCAGGAATGACTACTCGTAAGGCAAATGCTCTGACCACTACACTCATAAGGCAAATGCTCTGACCACTACACGATTGCAGCACTGCTTCATTTGCCTGTATCTTGATATTTATCTTCTTTTGCCATTTAAGCTACAGTATATGTAGCTAAGCAATGGGCAAACCTGTGCACCTACGGTTAAACTTCATCTGTTTGATAAAAAAAATAAATAAATTGTTTATATTATTATATTTTAAATATTGCTCTTATAAACGTAGTGGGTGTTGCTGGGGGTATGCAACCCCCTATGAGTGGTCTTGCTCATTTTAATAGCTAAACTGCAGTTCTTGACTGCAGGGTCATATATATTGTGAGAGCTCTGCTCTCAGACACGCCTCCTGCACTTGTCCATGTTCTGTGTCTATTTAGGAGCTCAGGCAGCGTGCCTTCATTACTTTGCATAGGGTGCTTCCGTGCTCCCCCTAAATGGTCGCTTCCGTGCAGGAATAAGCTATTCCTGCATGGAAGTTTACTGAATCCAGGGGAATGTTTTGCTTCTTTTACATGGAAAAAGATGAAAGGTCATTATTCATTTAAAATATAATTTATGTGCAAGGTTGACATGATAACTTTCATATCTTCGCATGATGTCTCTAGAAGGTGCCAATCATTTAATTTTTCATTTGGTATGTGTCAGTGAACATGTTTATATTTAATGTAGAAATTAGTGGAAAATGAAGAAAAACATGGGATATGTGGCTTCATATGAAACAGTGACAAACTCAGTGTTTAGTCTTAGATTTACATGCAGGAATTTATCAACTGCCATTCTAAAGAAAGCCAGCTATATACATTTGCTATCAAAGTTAGCAGTGCTGAATATATTAAGAGGGTTATAATTTTCTGTACAGAATGGTAAGGAGGATTAAAGAATGGAATTAATGGAATTAAGAATAAATGGAATAAAGAGGCTATTTTTTTTTCTTTCTTATTTCTGTTTCTTGTGCAGTTCATTTTAACTTACCAGAACCTCATATATATTGAGGAGAGACTCAAGGTTCCAGTAGTAAAGTTTACAAGGAAAAGATATGAAAAGCTTGAACAAGCTATTAAAGGACAAAAGGCAACATAAATACCCCATCAGTATGTATAAATTAATTTAGAGCTCAACGTCATAATTCCAAATAGTTCCTTTTTCTCAGAAAGGCAGTTGGATAGTTTCACTATAAGGACATCATAGAATCCCTATAATTAGACTGGCAAAAACTTAAATGGAATACATTTATGACATCTAATCTAGTAAAACAAAGACAGTTAAATGGTTGCAAAGTATCCTATGAAAATAGAAAATAATAGCTGCATTAGCAAATTGAGTGTGAGGCAGTAGAAGACAAGATTCATATGTGATGTGCAGAACAAGAAAGGAAACAAGTAATGCTTAAGAGCATTATTGCATAGTTTTTACCTACAGTTTATCAGATTATAGGTTCACATATATAATGCACTTCTGCATGTTTGGATATAGAAGAAAGTGACAAAAAACAAAATGTTTTTTGACGGGATAAGGGATAGAACCAATGTCTTAATTAGTACTATTGTAGTAAAATGGAGTAACAGAAGGAAAGTAAAGGGTTGTGGCTGTGGCATTATGGTTAAGGTTGCTTCCACATTGAACCAGAGTGCAGGGTTTGATTCTGACCTCAGGTTATTGGCTAGGCTCAAAATAACTCTTCAGTGCAGTTAGTCAAATATACACCTATGAACCTAATGCAGTGATTATAGACTTGATGTGCCTTTAGATTTAATGTCATTTAAGAGGAGTTTGGAAAGAAAAATAAAGCAGAGGAGCATTAAATGAGCAAGTCTTATGAGACCAGAGGCATATTTATAGTTAATTACATTCTTAACTACTTTTTTATAAAGTAAAAGGTGTGGTCACAGGGTGGATGGATACCTCTCAACTATCCAGAACTTTGTAGAATGTCTGAATTTGTGCCTCATATTTTTGGTTTGTCCTTCATAAAAATATATGAATTTCTGGAAAATCATTGAAGATTGTAGTTACTAAATAATGACACACATTTCATTTTCCAGCTTCATATCCTTCAGTAACTGCATGCTAATGCCAAACCTGATATGCTAGTAATTTTCTAAGTCTATAAGAGCAATACTTAAAGCCTTTCCCTGATTTTAAACTTTTGCTCCCATTATTTTTGGCTTTGTCCAGAATTTTTGTATTGAAGAGGTTGGGAGGTATGAGTAGATATCAGCTCCACCTTTAGTTCACTTCCCCCTTGCCACCAGGGCAATGAATGGGCTGTGGGGCTCTTGATCCAATGGATAGAACTGGTAAGCTGAGTACACATGAAAGAGGTTCATTGGACAATGGGAAATGAATTCTCTAACATTGCTATGTTACTCTTCATTGTCATTTCTAATTTCTTTTTTCTGTATGATGTGCTAGTCTATAATTTAGTGATACCATTTTTATACTGTACTTTAAGTAGGTTATGTTAATATTATTGTGGTGTTTTGTGTGGGCGGCCATGGTGGTGCAGCGGTTAGTGTTGCCACCTCACAGCAAAAGGTTCTCTGATTTGATTCTCAGCTGGGGTGCCTTCTGTGTGGAGTCTGCATGTCCTCCCTGTCGTCATGTGGGTTTCCTCTGGATGCTCTGGTTTCTTTCAAAAGACATGCTGTAGGTGAATTGGACACTCTAAATTGGCCCTAGGTGTGAGTGCATGCATATGTGTGCCTTCTGTGGAAGGTTGGGCACCAGGCTGGTAACACAACACAGTAAAACTCCACTGCCAATCATGAGTGGACAGGTGATCCGCTGTGGCAACCCCTATCCGAGAAAACCCAAAATAAGAATTGTTGTTTTTTGTGTGCTGATGAAGTCATTAGTTTTTGCATCATTTGGGTGCTATTTTTATTTAAACCAGTTGGTACACATATCGAGTTGTTCTGATAAAGTCCATTGTCACTATTATGATGAAAGTGCTTAACAAATCTTAAATAAAATTAGTCTGAGTGCAATATAATAGGTTGTGTTATCAATATTTCCTTGAAGTTCACTTGGTGTACTCATTTGAGGTTATATATTGGACCCATTTCTCATATATTCTTACAAGCTGGACACATGATAAGAGTTTGTTTATTTTATTTTATTTGACATTTGTTTACCATGAAAGTCTGACTGGGCATGGGCCCATTTTCAGCTGAGGCCTAGGGAGAGAAGCTTCAGAAGCATATTAGCAAGGTCACAATTTCACTGAAATTCAGATATGATCATTACAGCTAACAAATAAAAATTGTTGTTAAAGGACAGCAGGGTGTTTGAGTGTGTGACATTTTAGGAGATTCCTCATTAGATAAGGTAATTAGCATTATTATACACATGTACACAATATTTTTTCATATAAATTCACACATGCACACACACACACACACACACACACACATATATATATATATATATATATATATATATATATATATATATATATATATATATATATATATTGTCGATGTTGGTTTTGTCAAACTTTTTTGTGGACCAGAAGAAAAGTTGTCTTGTGTGATCAAAAATCATCTGAATATACATGTTGGTTTTTATTTGTGTAGAAGACTACAGTACAACAGGGAAAGGCAATTTGTCCTTTCAGCTCTGTAGTGCGATCTCAGATTTGGTATGTATAATAGTAATGGGCATCAGTTTTAATTTATTTATTTTTTTTGTTTCCATTAGGTTAAATTTTGAATATTTCTGTTTGATGACGTGATATGATGTTTTACTCGGTTAACTATGCATCATATGTGTGTGTACAGTATATATATATATATATATATATATATATATATATATATATATATATATATATATATATTCACTGTATAATCCCAAAAATCCTGAAATACCGAATCTCAGAATTTCGAGACCATAAAGTCGAAAGCTTTAAATACCGAAATCCCAAAAGCGCGAATTTTGAAATCGCAAATCCTACACTAACCAGACACCACACAGATACACAAACACACACCTTCCCCCCACACACAAACACACAAACATACACTACATACAAGCAAGGGGGCAAGACCCCCTGCACCCCCCTACTTAAATATACTAACTCCAGGGTCGCACTACACAGACAAACACACAAAAACACCACCACGCACCTACATTCCCCTTGCACACACACATCAAAGTCACAACACACACTGACACACAGTAAAGCCCCTAAACAACACCCTTAAACATACATACTTACCTGAACTTCCATTCAAACACCGCAGCACCAGAAGCGCTACTTCAACACCTCCGAATGTCGGGATTTTGAAATTCGCATTTCTGGGGATTTGGTATTCAGAACTTTTGGCTTTATGATCTCGGGATTCTGAAATTCGGTATTTCAGAATTTCGAGATTATAAAGAGTTCCTATATATATATATATATATATATATATATATATATATGTGTGTGTGTGTATATATACAGTGTATATGTGAGTATGTGTGTGTACACTGTAACTTTATTTAAATTCTACAGATTACTGCACTAATCATATGCACTCATATCTATAATGACCATAAGAGAGAGACTACACACTTACTTGTAAATAGCATGTTTACCCCAAAATTGCATTAAACCTCACTACTCATACATGACTTATCCTTAGTATCAGATATGCTCAATCAAGGATTGCTGCTTTATGTGTTTATCCCTAAAAAAGAGCATCTCTAGCTTGCACTTGCAATATCAATGCAATCAGCTTATTTAATTGCATAACTGATCTATAACATGTTGCGCTAGTTATTTTATTTATTTTACCAGGAAAGTCTGAATAGCAACAAAGCCAATTTTCAGCAAAGGCCTGAACAGAAATGCTCCAGTTGCATGTTTTGTAATGGTGGAGGAAACCAGAGCACACCCATATGAATGCAGGGAGGACATACAGACTCTGCACAGAAGGCACCCCGACCAAGAATCGAACTGGAGAACCTTTTGCTGTGAGATGACAATGCAACCACTGCACCATGCATGATGATAGCTGCCCATATCGACAGCATCTGTCAGAACCATTAAAAATAGGGCAGACTGTTCACAGTCTGATCTCATTGTACCATTTATAACCCCACAAGATCTTTAATTGCTTCTCTACAGTATTGATATGAAACTAATCCAGGGCTCTTCTGTGCTAGTAAGAATTACAATGCATTTGCCTGGGTCTGATTCTGATTCACTTACTCTTCAAACACTCGTGCAGATGGTTCTGCTACTTGTTAGCTTGATTCCACCTTTTGCATTTATGGAATCACAAAGTATGATTTTGGAACAGTTGTATTTATATGTTTTAAAGAAGACACTGACTATAAAAGTCAAGAAATCCATCTTGGATCTGTGATTTCTGGAAATATATTCTCTGATATCTTACCATTCTTTCTTTAGAAAGGTGACAGAATGTTTAGCAGGCTGTGTGGATCTGTTTTAGATTCCACTGGACGGTGTGCTCTAAAGTTTACATACAAGTACATCCATTTTCTGATAAACTGAGTCCAGAATAGGTATTAATATGCTACTCCTCAGTCAGAATGCTGCTTTCCCATAGATTCATAGGTTTATAGGTGTTTACCAGTCTAAAGACTACAAGGGCCTTTTTAAGCTTAGCCATGCATCCGAAATCTTAAGATGTTCTAGTATTATGTAACATGTTAGCAATAGAATTCCTACAGTGCGAAGACACTTCAGATCACAAAAAATAAAATGTGTTGGTTCATTACACTGTCAGGAACAAGGAAATACCACTATGCAATGCTTCAGAAAATTAATTAGATCCCATTTAATGCCACAGTCAACCCTCACTTAAACTGACTAGCCTTTAAAGGATTATAGGGTGGCTATAATTTTGCCTTAGCTGCAAAGATCCACACAATAGCAATGAAATACTACAAAAGATCACTTAGTACACCATCATTGGTTAAACCACCAGTTTGACCTGAATACAAGATAATTTAAAAAGGTCAGCCCATCAGCATGAAATACATTCCCTCAAGATGCAGGATGTCTTAATGAATAGTCAGCATTTAGCAGGTGGACTGCATCAAAAGGGAGTATAAATATATCTTCATGCAAAGCAGTGGACCAAACATAAGAAAAATAACCAGCTAATGCAACATAACTGGTATGTAAATATATACCTTAATTAGATGTAGTTTAACTGGTACGGGGATCCAGTGTCTGTCAGCCTGATATGACATGCTCGGCAAGCCACGCTGCTTTGCTAGAGACGACTTACACCTGTCACCCTTAGGCTTTCAAATACTGGCCAAGGCTCTTGCCACCCCCATAGTGCCTTTTTTAGGCAAGGCTCAAAAGACAAATCCACCACCGTAAATAGCACAAGTAACAAAAAACTGAGGGTAATGCTGCTCAATGCCAGAAGTCTAAACCTCAAAATGCATGCACTCGAGGCACTCCTCATTATGGAGAAAATCGATATATGTGCAGTAACAGAAACCTGGTTTAAGGCTCCAGAGAGCACCCCAGCACTACCAGGCTACAACTCATACCATACAGTTTTGCCACAAAACCCGGAATGAAATACAAAAGGCGGGGGATATCCATATTCATCAAGGATACCCAAACCTCCAGGTTAGTGGCACAGCATGATGCTTCAAAGATTATCCACGTGCAACTAACAACGGGCAAGACTGCTATTCAAATTATAGCTTGCTACAGATCACCCAACATGTCCCAAGACCCCCACTCTGCAGTCTTGGAAACACTGGGAAACATAAAGTTCCTACCAAACACTCTGATATTGGGTGATTTCAATTATCCAAACAATAACTGGGAGAACTACTGAAGTATGAATTCCCTGGCCCAACATTTCCTAGAATTTATAAACTCAAATGCCCTGGATCAACTGGTTAACACCCCCACCAGAGGCGACAACATATTGGACCTGGTCATCACCAACATGGGCGACTAGTGTTCCACACCGGAGGTCAACCCCTCGCTGGTTAGATATGACCATAAACTAATCACTCTGGATACCCACATTCTGCCACCACCCCTGGTCAAAGAAACCACCGCGAAAAACTTTTCAAAAGCAAATTTCACGTTACTTAAGACCGAGGTGGGAAGTTTCAAAGCCCCCAAGCGGAAAAATAACGCTGTCCAAGCTGCAAAATACTTTACTAATGCACTCTACGGGCACCTAAAAGAATGCATGGATCGTGCTATCCCAAACAAAACCAAGACTCACACCTCCAAGAAAAAGAAACCAGTCTGGTGGACCCCTGCCATAAACAAGCTATACAATAGAAGGAGGAAACTAGTACAGAAAAGAGAAAATCCCAAGAAGGGAAGACATCCCTGATCAGTATCAGCAAGAAACTACATTCCCTAATAAAATCATCCAAGGCTAGCTTTGAAATAAAAATTGCCATGGACTCCAAAGATAACCACAAGGCATTCTTTAGCTATGTCAAGAATCTAAGTGGCAATTCTCAGATCTGCTCAGAGTTAGTGCAGAATGGCACAAAATACACTGAACCGACCGATATAGCTAACATCCTGGCAGACAGGTTTAGTGCAAACGTCACCCCCCTCTCACCCCCAGAAAGGCCCATAACTATACCAGAAGAATGTAGTGCCCCTGAAACCACAGACACTCAGGATAAAACAGCCTTCTCCAAAGCCAAAAAGACAGTATCAATGGGACCGGACGGTGTCCCAGGCTGCGTCCTACATGAGCTAAAAGATGAACTGACCCCCTCACCTAAACACACTGTTTAAACTCAGCCTCTCCACAGGCTACATGCCTACAGAGTGGCACACAACAACGGTTATTCTTCTCCACAAAGGTGGAGCCACAATGGACCCCAGAAACTATCGCCCTATAAGCCTGACTAGCTTGGTCTGCAAAGCTATGGAGTGCATCATCATGGATCTCATTAACAGAGACATTGGAAACCTCCAAACACTGGATCCAACCCAGTTTGGCTTTGTTAAGGGCAGATCATGCCTCCTAAACCAGGTGGACTTCTTTGAGAGAGTTACCAAGGCTATAGACGAGGGAAAGATGGTACACACAGCCTACCTAGACCTCGCAAAGGCCTTTGACATCATTCCCCACTCAGGTATTATAGACAAGCTCACCAGCCTGAATATAAACCCCTACATCACGAGATGAGTTGCCAACTGGCTCATGGACAGAATGATAAGAGTTGCAGGAGCTAGGTCTGACTCTAAACTGGTTACAAGTGGCATTCCCCAGGGCTCAATCCTAGGACCCTTCCTGTTTGGCATATACTTCTCAGAGGTACAGGCAAGCACAGGAGGACTATGACTCACCAAGTTTGCAGACGACTGCAAACTAGGGGCTATAATTGACTCTCCAGCTGACACAGACATCCTCCAAAAGGGTCTCACTGAGACAGATACCTGGTGTCAAAACCATGGTCTCAAGCTAAATGCCAAAAAATGCATAGTCATCCCCTTTGGAAAAAAAAGGACCCACAAACTATCACATAGGTGGTAGCCCCCTAAATATGGAAGCCATAATAAGGGATCTGCGGACTCAAGTAGATAGTAACCTCTCCTTTGATAATCACGTTGCCAAAGTGGTTAGAAAATCCTTCTACGTGGCCCACCTAATCACAAAAAGGTTTGCGTCCAGATCGAAAGAAGTCATTAGGCCCCTCTACACATCACTCATCAGACCCATCATAGAGTACAATGCCCCATTTGGGATGTACCTTACAAGACACCTGCAACAACTGGAAAGACCACAGACGTTCATCACCAAGAGGATCACTGGCCTCAAACAGATGCCCTATGCAGCTCGACTAAAGAAACTCCAGCTGCACTCGGTTGCATACCGCCTACTCAGAGGTGATCTCTGCCTGACATACAAGGCCATGTCCAACCCAGAATTGATGGACATGCTCCACCTAAAGAAAACCATATCCCCTTGAGCCACATGCTCCAGGGATCTAAACCTCACCACAACAATAATTAGGATGTGTTAGAGGGATAGATTCCTGTCCCAGAGACTTCCCATTCTTTGGAACAAGATTCCAATCTACATTAGGCAGAGCTCCTCATTAGCCCTCTTCAAGAGAAACCTTGATGAGTGGATGGAAAACAGAAAGTTTACCCCAAAGATCACTTCAATGGCTCTGCTGGACAAAGGCACAGGGAACTAATCTAAGGGGGCGGCAAAAGCCAACGCATTCCGGCTAGGCTTATAAATACCTTCTGGCAGATAGCCTAGTACCTACCTATAAACCTAAATGATACATTTACTATGTGTAGCAATCTAGTAACATACATAAATATCTGTTAGTGGTAACTAAACTGCACATATAATATTGTATTATCCCAGAAATATTGATCAAGCTTGAATAGAGCTTTTGTCTATTCTACCAACCCAGTTAAGAAAGTAAAATACATTTGCATCTGGAGCGTTTCTCCCTGGGCCTCCATTGAAAATTGACTTTATTCCAAGCTGGACTTTCCCAAGTTAACAATTGTTAAATAAATAAATAAAATGAAAAATAAATTTAAGCCCAGATTCTCAGATCACCACAGCACTGATACTATACTCATATGAGCAGTTAATGATCTTTTGGTGAAAAAGGATCAAAAGAATTGCTATCTACTTTCTTTATCATTCTGCTACATTTAACATGGCTGACCGTCTAATCTTTTTTCCAGGAGTTTACCTACTACTGTGCTTGTCTGCCTTAAACCCTACCTTTCCATGTACTCACAGAGCGCAATTCCAGTGGTAGGTTTCTCATTTGCTTATCCTTTTAGTTTAGTGGTGTCCTTTGATTGTTTATCAGGGCCAGTTTTATTCTCCACTTATATTTTGCTACTGGGTCATTTAATTTGAAGTTGAAGCTTGTGGTATTTCTGCCTTGCAGATTATTATTCTACTACATTTCTTTTTCAAATAGGCATTTTGTTTACTAGAAATCAATTAGCAGCTGTTTAGAGAACATATTAATCTTTTTTATTGTCTAATAGTTAACTGTCTGCATAGTCTTTCATTCCAGCATAAGAGATTTCTGTACAACTGTTTTTACTGCACATTGTTTATATAGATAACCAAACATATAGTGTTTTCCAAACCAAATCCTGGAGGTAAATACCCTTTCTGTGTTTGGGAAACCAACTTAAAAAACATCTGTGTAAAACCTAACCAGTCTAAAAATGCATGGCTTACAGGAAAAAAAAAAAACTTGCATTGTCCCTGTTGAAATACCATGTTCTCCAAAAGAATATAATAGTGGAAATATCCTTTGGAGTATCATACAGCAGAAAGGTGGTTAAAAATGAAAGTAGTACTCTCAAAGCTACTTCATGTCTGAAGATTTCTCTTTATTTGTAAATATTACTTTACAAGCAAATAAGCACTGTTCAGCTATAAAACCTACATGGACTTCTTTTCCGTGTAGGCATCGTGGCACACTACTTACATGAAAGTAAGCAGGTTTGTGATCCAGTAAACTGAGGTGGGTGGTGTGCATGTATGCGCAAACACAGAAGTATCCATAGCATGCAAATCACCTCATAAGCAGGTGAATTATATGCAAATGAAAGAGGTAGAGTGATCCAGCAAGTGGATAGGCAGTCCTGCAGACCCTGTGTTGGTGTCCGTAGTGTACACAGAAAAAATCCATGTATAGGATTTTAAACAGACAAGAAGGGTTGCAAAAGTGCAATTCAATGGACAGAAATAGCATAACAGAGACAGGTATGTACAAAGTTATCCACCGTGTGTCCTAAACAGTATGGGACATCATTTTAAATAATTTTATTTTTTTTTAATGATGTGGGTATGTTTGTGCAGTGCGCCACAGTCTGCAAACATGTTTTTATGAATAAAAAAAATAAATAAGAGTGTAAAAACCAAATGTATTAGTATGTGACAGTAATGTATTATAGGACCCTGCATGGAGTATCTACTGTGGTGGAATGGTGCTGGTGCCAATGAGGCAGGGTCTCCAACCATTTAGTTTCCAGTTTGTGTGCACGGATCCCTATGCAAATGAGGTGGCGTTACTGAAATAGCACAAATGGGTATCCGTGTCTGCAGATCCCATCCATGTTGGTACAGAGTCATGTTTGTGTCTAGAGAAGAGGTAGCTGATATCAAGGAGGGGTGTCTGAGGACTTGTAACCCCATTGGAGCTCAGTGGTGCCTGTTTGCGTAGTACAGCACTCTGTTGAGCAGGTGGTGTTTACAGATTCTGCTGAGCTTTGTTTACCTTTGGGGCATGTGCTTCTGAATGTTTCCATGTGTTTCTGCATATTTCCATGTGTTTGCATGGTGTGCTGCCTTGCTGAGCATGACCTTTCAGGGGGATGTGTGCAGTGACTAATGAACACTATTTACCATAGTGCTAACAAGGAAGGCTGACCAAAAAAAAAAATTGGCTGAGATAGTCAATGGTATATTAAGTACTGATGACCCCTGTTTCAATTTAACTAGAGCCATTAACAGTCCATAATGATGTACTTGGATGTGGAATACATCATAAGTAGCCAATCACACAGGCTGCACCTACAGCAGAGCACTATAAAGGTTGCATACCCCCTACAATCTGACTTCACCCCCATTCTCTGCACCAGTGGAATACAGACTTGGGATTTTTAACTGAAGGAATGCTAGGGGGTGCTGCAGGTCTGCTACATCTGTATGTGCTAGATGCTGAGGTTAATGCTGCTGCTGCAGGTGACAACAGGCCTAGACAGAGAAGGAGGAGAGTGTTCAGGCTCAGGGTAACCTTTCAGGAGCTACATGAGCTGGAGATTGTAGAGGTGTGGACAGAGACATACTACAAGAACTCTCTGAACTCTGCCACTCTCAACTCAGACCCTGAGCCAACAGAGGGGAACCCATCCCAGTGGAAACAAAGGTATGTGTAGTTCTTAGGGTACTAGCTACAGATGCTTTACAAATGGGTCTATATCACAACGTCGAACTTGTAAAAGTTCAAACTTTGTAATATCGAACCCTAAAGTCCGAAATCCAAAAATAGCAAAACCACGGCACATTGATTTTTTTTCCCAGGGATAAAAAAATTGGTGGGCCATTTTTGGGGCTTTGTTATTTCCTCCACTGTGGTGCAATCTCAGAGTTGGTATATTTAAGTAGGGGGTGTGTAGGGGGGTAGGGGGTGTAGCTCCCCCCTTCTTTAGTTTAAGGTTTAATTTTTTTTTTTCACAAACAGCAATTTTTTTTCCCTGGGAAAAAAATTGCTGTTCTGTGTTTACGTTATTCTTAGGTTTCGGACTTTAGGGTTTGATATTACAATGTTCAAACTTATGCTAGTTCGACATTGTAATATAGACCCTTTCCAAACACCAACTGGGGATATGATGTGGGTGTCACAAGCATCAGCATCCAGGGTACTCCACCAGTTCCTGGATGCTATATTACAACATGCCAGTGAGCACATTTATTTTCCCCACACCCCTGGGGAGAGGGCCAGCAGTATGCAACACTTCTACTGTGTAGCACACTACCCTGAGGTACTGGGTGCCATACATTGCACTCATGTACACATCGAGGCACCACCCAGTGAAGACGGTAGAATCTATGTCAACTGTAAGAGATATCACTCCATCAATTGCCAGGTCATGTGCAGTGCCCAGGGCATTATCATGAATGTGTGTGCTGGCAACGCTGGCAGTTATCATGACTCCCGTATCTGGCACACATCACAGCAGTACCAGATGTTTGCTAGGGGGGGGTCATCCCTCACAGCCATTTACTGGGAGAGACTGGCTACATACTGGAACAGTGGATGATGACACCCATGGAAGAATGCCATATTGAGGCACACACAGAAACTAAGAACATTATAGAGAGTGTACTTGGGCTGCTGAAGTCATGGTTCCAGTGCCTTGATATATCTGGTGGAGCCCTGCAGTACTCTCCAGCCACATGTGTACAGATGTTAACAGTATGTGCCATGTTACACAATATGATACTGCAGAAACAACTGCAACAAGATCAGCAAAGAGAGGATACACAGCCCCCCACCAGTGCCTAAGTCCCCTCAGCCACACCCACAGGGGGACTCAGAGGAAGAAAGCCCTGAGGATGTCCCTGTAGACAGATGCAGGCATGCCTAGTATGCCATGGCCTTGGCCAAGAGAAAATGCATAGCACATGCACTGATCACCTAGGGCCCTAGGGATTGACACCTTACTCCAACTCACATACATATAGTAAAAATGATGGCAGCCATCCCACACAATCTGTATTTATCCACATATTGGCTGTGTACTGTGTGTATCAGACAGAGTCAGCCCTGAACTATAGGTCTGTCAACTGCTGCATTCACAAAGTAAGTCACTCATCTATACACCACTTGTAAGGGGTACTACAGTATGGTAGCATATGTATGGACCTGCTGCATGTATACAAGGGAATATAGTGGGCTACTGGGTTTCTTGGAGAGATCTAACAGCCACTTGAGACAACATGTACTCTGTCCAATAGTATGTGTCCTATGATATGCACTAGGCAAAATGTCTGGAAACTCCACTGCATTATTCAAGGGAGATGGCAAACAGTGGGGTCACAGGACAGCCACACAGCTGTCTATGCCAGCAGAACATGGCTGGTCATCCCTCAACCCCAACACATCATTGTTCTCATACAACTGCTGTAACAGTAAGTCAGTAAGTCTGCAATGATATATCAGTAGACCAGCCAATTCCTTGGCTGTGAGATAGAACCTGGCCACACGTTGTATGTCTCATGCAATGCAGGGTTGACAATGTATGTCTGTATGCTGTTGATTGTGTGAAGAATTCCACCTCTTTCACTGGTGGCTGGTGTTGCTCACTGGGCTAGGGACATTAGTAAAGGTGATGGTGTTGTTGGCTTGAATCTAGCAG
This sequence comes from Protopterus annectens, assembly GCF_019279795.1. NCBI lineage: Eukaryota > Metazoa > Chordata > Ceratodontiformes > Protopteridae > Protopterus > Protopterus annectens. Next base: position 999,250,133 of record NC_056745.1, on the reverse strand, counting down.
CTTCACAACTTTTGCATGTGAGGTACTCGTATGGTGGTATTCCCACAGACTGTCATATCATTCAATCTGTTACTGCAAGAAAGCTGGACAAAGTCAGATAGAATGGGAGAAAAAAGGGCCAAAACTACAGGCAGACATTGGACATGCTCTGATGAACCTAGAAGGTGACTAGTGTAACAGCAGGTTGCAACAAAACAGAATAGCTGCAGGATGTAAAGGGCGTCACTTATATGTGTCAGTAGTTAGTAAAATTCAGTGACTGCATTATACAATATTTTACCTGAACACCACAAATGCATGAGGAACAGACCAGACATATGGGGCAAACTGCTGGACATTCTGCAACAACATGTACATTGAGAGGTATGCAGACTGTCACCCTGTGCTTGGTGTAACAATATGTACCCCAGTCACATATTAAGTACAGCACACAGCCGGGGAATACCTTGGAGAGTTTCAGGGAAGTTCTGTACTGTGGATACAGGTGCAGCAACCAACGTCAGCAGCACACAAAATCCTGGACCAGAATACAGGTAGCTCTGGCCTGGAGTCACCTTGTAAGTACTGACAGTCCTGTTGTACATGCTCCTAAATTTAGCTAACTTGAGAGCAAATTTGTTGCCTCTTCCTCACAAAGACCTACTATGTGAAATACATCTGTACATACAGACAGCTGCGTATACATATCTGTCTGTCCATCTCCCCTCACACATGATTAGTGTATCTATCAGTATGTATCACATATAGATATGATACCGATGTATAAATATATATATATATATATATATATATATATATATATATAGCTATATAAATTACAATAATACATAGACTCTCCACATATATATATATATGTAACACATTTACATAACGTACACACAGCAACATTTACAGAGACATCATTGTTTTATATATATATATATATATATATATATATATATATGTATATATATATATATATATATATATATATGTGTGTGTGTGTGTGTGTGTGTGTGTGAAGGGGGGGGTGTAAGAATGTCCCCACATACCCTTGGAATGCTGAGGTTATTTGAAATTACACATCACAACAGTTGTCCAAAGGAACCAGACCAAGGCTGCAACAGTTGATAATCCACTCACTCACAGACCCCTGTGCCTGTGGAATGTCACCTTGTAGACAGGCAGAGGTAAGCAGGTGTTGTAGTTTACAATGGTTTCAATGCATGCCTTTGACAGGCCATATTGTCTCTGGTCACATGTTTGCCTATCTAACTACAACCAGCCACATACTGCCATACTGGTAACTGTATGCACATAGCAGGGATATTAACAGGTATTCCACTCCTGGAACACAACATACAGTAACAGAACCAAGGAATATCACTCTGCAGGTCACATGTGCTGTCTAACACAAGGCTACTTTGTGTACTCCACAATACTGTGCTGCAATCACATATACAGCAGACGTAACCTGTGGCACATGCAATAAGTACTGTGAGCTGTAGTGTGTAATTGTAGATAGGTAGGGGTTGTAATCTCACATCAGCCAACTGTGTGTGTGTGTGTGTGTGTGTGTGTGTGTGTGTGTGTGTGTGTGTGTGTGTGTGTGTGTGTGTGTGTGTGTGTGTAAATATATCCCATTGCAGCCCTATGGTAATGCCTATTGGGGCTATCTCTGTGCAACGGTTAAGTATTTTATGGCCCTGTGACTAGCCGCTGGCCTCTGCATTGCCCTCCTCTACAGGGACTGCTGATGTTATTCACCTTAAGATCGCTGGCAGACAGTCTGATATCAGATAAACTCTGTGGCACATGTGACAAGTATTGTGAGTTACAGTGTGTAATACATAGGTAGGGGTTCTAATCTCACATCAAAAAAGTGTGCGTGTGTATGTGTGTGTGTGTGTGTGTGTGTGTGTGTGTGTGTGTGTGTGTGTACACGCGCGCAAATATATCCCCTTGCAACAATATGGATGTGTCCATATGGGCTATCTCTGTGCAATGGTTATGCATTTTATGGCTCTGTGACTAGCTGTTGGCTATAAATTGGCCTCCTCTACATAATCATAACTGATGTCCACCACCTGTCTGACCCCAGACACAGGATATTTGTAGATGTGTCAACTCCATCGTCACACCTTCTAGATTTATAAGTTCAGAAAACCCAGGTGACACATAGCAAGGGTAGCAGACCTTATCATAAAGTATGAATTCATGATTACGCAGACTGTCCCCATTGTTCCTGATACACTGTTGTACACATATGCACCTAGGAAGCCATGGACGTATACTGCCATACCTTGCTGATTTCATATTTCTGCTGTGCTTCCATGCCAACATGTGCCATTATATTGCTGAAATGTATCCATAGTTTATCCCTCCTGGAACAGAAACACACAGAGGTCCATGACACACCTATCTTTCTGTAACACTACCGCAAGTCCAACATCATGCAACAAAGATACACAAAGTGTGATGTGTAGTCATGACACATTAAGGAGTCACACATAGGTTAGAACAGGTCAGTTAAGGTTAATCATATGTAAATTGAGGGGGTGGAGCTAGGAACTAAACCTTCTATTTAAGGGATAAAATAAAACATTTCAGAGCTTTACTGGAAAGGCTCACCCAGACTCTGCTACAGTTTGCTGTGAGGGAAAGGTTAGTTTGGTTTTTATTTGTTGTATTTTGTATTACTTTATTGCCTTTTTCTATTTTGTATACTATGATTTGTTTTCTTTACACTCTGTTTTACTTGTATTCTGCTTTTAACTGCATATTAAAACTTTAAAAGAGACCACAGCTCTGTCTCTTGTGAGTCAGACAGAAATGTTTCCCACCTTCCCACCTGGTTACTCTTGTGTTCTTAAACACCAATGTATTTCTAGTTGCCTGCCCCTTATGTTAATTTGACCATATATCTCATTTTCTCTCTACTTTTACTGGCTGGTGTGAGTAAGCACAAAATTATCATTTTGTGAAATCACTCCCATTCAACTCCCATTCAACTATTTAAATGTATTGGCCATCCTACTGTATTGCATAGTACCAGAATGCAAAAGTGACCACCCCCTTTCAATCTATCTTGCTGTTTTAAAAAATAATGACTCTCCACTAAAACTTAACTTTTTAGACAAGTAAAACTTAAGTTACCTACTTTCACATCTAACCGCTCTAGTACACACTGCAGTGTTTAGGATCAACCATTTTTTCAACATACCTTTAAGCATCTATTGAAAGACCACCAGTTATTGGAGATCCCACATTCTGGCTCTCAGAAGTCATCTTGGGATTAGTGCTTCTATTTTCTCCTGGTGAGAGAAAGAGTGCAGTTACATTATTTCCTGGAGACTGCTGATCACCTGGAAGCTTAATAACTGCTTTATAGGTGACAGCTTGAAATCTGTGCTTATATTCCGACCCTGGTGAGAGTAGGAGCAGAGTGCATTGATTCCTGATTCTTTCTGGGTGGAAAGTGAGTGTCTGTGCTTTACCTATGTGATTGGTCTTGTTGCTATTTGAAGCATCTACCAGAAAAAAGCTACAAGCCCGCAGACCTTTGCATCATCTGGGACAAGACTGGATCACCAAATAGACCGTGGCCTGCTTCTCTTCTTGGGAATGGTGCTAACATTTTGTTTCTTGTGAGAGAAGAAGCAAAGGAGTATTGTATCCCATCAGACTGAAGCTGTGCTGAGACCAGCATTAGTAGTAGCCAGGCAGTAGCCATTCATGTGACTCCTCTGTTTTCATCATTCTTGACAAGTTAATTCTTTATTTTTCAGTAAGTACAGTTTGATTTCTTTCTAACTTCAGAATATCTGCCTAAATACGTCATCCTTAAATTTTCAGGGTCTATGTATTAGTTTACCTCAAGTGTTTGGCAGTGCTCTGTACAGACTCACACACATTGACTGACATTTTTCCTGTAAAAGGAATATATATGGAAACAACTCCAGTACTTAGTAATAATGACCATCCCTCCTGGCATGTCTAAAGGTCAGTTCCCTGTGCTTTCTCCTATTAACCTTGTGAACTTGGGCATTCTGAGGCAGTGTAGAAACTGCCTCATGTACACAGACAACCCTCTCCTCTTACTTCCCAACATTCAGACTTGTGAGAGATGCACTTATATATCCAAACTGAAAGCCGTGCACTCTCAAGCCAAGACTGGAATAGCTGGTCAAGAGGAGCAGGTCAACACCTGCACCACACCACATGCAATAAATAGCCCTCCGGAACACCCACCATCACAGGTCTCACATAAAAGGACAAACCACATACCCACCTTCATGGAGGCTGTCAGCAGAAATCTACCCAAACAGCAGAGACCTCCATGGCAGAAATGCACTCAACACCCACAACACAGCACAAACCACAAGACACATAGCTCACCTACACAATGTACCCCTCAACCTAAGCCCCTAAGGCAAAGCAGCTTGCCCAATGCACTAATCATAGGTGATTCAATAGTGAGGCACACTAATGTCCAACTCACTAGGTTGAATAAGGAGATGGTAACAGTCAGCTATCTATCAGGTGCCAGAATCCGACACATAACACATGCACTCAGGTCACTCCAAAACATGTATGACTCTGTCACTGCCCATGTGGGCGTGAATGACCTGAGATGCACTTCCCTGGACTACATTAAAAGAGACATGGAGGAGCTCTCAGATTATGTGGCAGAGGCAGGTATGACCCTAGCCCTGAGCAGCATCCTAAAATCGCCCAGAATGATAACGCAGTACAAGCAGAAAGTGATTGACTTCAACAACTGGCTAAGTTTCTGGTGTCATTCTATGGGGATCCAGTATTTTTCTGCTTGGGATGACATGATTGACAGACCTCGATGCTTTGCCAGAGATGGCCTGCATCTGTCACCACTGGGTTTCTGGATACTGGCTAAGGCTCTTGCCACCCCTATAGTGCCTTTTTAGGTGATATTCCAAAGACCAAATTACCACTGTAATAGCTATAAATAAATGCAATCTGAGAGTCATGCTGCTCAGTGCTAGAAGTCTACATTTCAAGATGCACTTGCTCAAAGCACTCCTCAAAATGGAGAACAACAACATTTGTGCTGTAACTGAGACCTGGATTAAAGCAGCAGAAAGCACCCCTGCACCATCAGGCTATAACTCATTTCATACCTTTTGGCCCCAGAACATGGACTGAACTCCAAAGCCAGTGGTGTTTCCATATTCAGAAAGGATATGCAAACCTCCAGACTAGCAGCCAGCATAATGCATCCGAGATTAGGTACAACTAACATTGAACAAGATGGTGATTCAGGTCATAGCCTGCTATAGGTCCCCTACCATGTCCCAAGACTCTCACTCAATGTTCATAAGCACCCTGGAAACTATTAGGTTCCAACCAACACTCTCATACCAGGTGACTTCAACTACCCTTCTATCAACTGGGAAAACTACTCATGCTCCAGTACACTGGCATAATGTTTCCTGGAATTCATCATTTCCAATGCCCTGGGCCAGCTCATTCTTACCCCCACTAGAAGAAGCAACATCCTTGACCTGGTTATTACTAACATGGGCAACTGTTACTGTATACCAATAGTCAATTCCTCCCTGGTTAGATCCAACCACAAACTAATCAACATGGAAATCCACATCTCACCCCACCCCAAAGGTAACCACCATGAAAAACTTCTCCAAAGCTGACTTTGGGCTCCTAAAAACAGAGGTGGCTAACTTCAAGGCACCCATGTCAATGGAAAATAGATGCATGACTGCCAAATCATACAGCATGCATGAACACATACATAAATGCATGAAACTAGTCATAACCAACAGAACCAAGATGTACTCCTCCAAAAAATGGAAGCCAATCTGGTGGTTCTCTGCCATTAATAAGTTTTACAACAGAAGAAAGAAATTGTTGCAGAAATGGTGAAGTCCCAAGACTGGAAAAAAAACCCTTATTAGCCTCAACAAAAAGTTCTAACAAAACCTCTAAAGCCAGCTATGAAGGCAAAATTGCAGCAGATACTAAAACCAACCACAAAGCCTTCTATAGTTACATCAAGAATCTCCATGCCAATACCCAGGTTTGCTCTGAGTTACTGCACAATGGTACCTTCTATACAGAGCCAACAGATATCACCAACATACTGGCCGACAGATTCAGTGCCAACTTTACCCCCCCCCCAAAGGACCAACCACAGTACTGGAGGAATGCTAGGCAGCCAGCATTACTGCAACACAGGTTAAAGCTGCATCGTCCAAGGCCAGGAATACAGCTTCCATGGGACCTGACAATATCCGTGAATGTGCTGTACATTAACTACATAGTGAACTGGCATCACATCTGTGTGCCCTGTTTAATTACAGCCTCACCTCAGGATTTGTCCCTACTGAATAGCGCACTGCTACAGTCATCCCTCTCCATAAAGGGAGAGCGACTACAGACCCTGGGAATTATTGCCCCATTAGCCTGATGTGTATAATATGTAAGGCTATGGAGTGCATCATCATGGACTTAATTAACAAGGATATAGGAAATCAAAAAACCCTAGATCCTATGCAATTTGGTTTTGTGAAAGGTAGATCATGTCTGGTCAACCTGGTTGACTTCTTTGAGTCAGTCACCAGAGCTATGGATGAGGGCAAGGCAGTTCATACAGCCTACCTAGATCTGCCCAAGGCCTTTGATGCCATTCCCCACTCAGGAATTATTGATAAACTCACCAAACTAGGCATCAACCCCTATATCACTAAGTGGGTGCAAATTGGCTCACAGATAGAACACACAGTGTGAAAGTAGTGGATTCCAAGTCAGACTGATGACCAGTCACAAGTGAAGTCCCACAGGAATATGTCCTGGGTTTTCTCCTGCTTGGCATCTACTTCTCAGAAGTCCAGGGTAACATGGATGGACTCTGGCTGACCAAGTTCACAGATTACTACAAGCTGGGAGCAATTATTAACTCCCCAAGTAATGTAGACATCCTACAGAAAGGCATCACCTAACCAATGACTGGTGTCAAAACCATGGCCTTAAGCTTAATGCCAAAAACTGCAGCATCATCTCCTTTCAGAAAAACTCAGTTCCCAATAATTACCACATTGATGGGAGCCCACTGGACACTGAAGGCATTATAAGAGATCTGGGGACACAGGTTGACAGCAACCTCTCCTTTGACTACCATGTTGCCACTGTTGCCACTATGGTCAGAAAGTCCTTCTATGTGGCACATCTCATTACCAAGGGTTTTGCATTCAGGAAGAAAGAGGTCATCATCTCTCTCTACTCTTCCCTCATTAGGCCAATCATCGAGTATAATGTCCCATTTGGCATGTACCTCAATAGACATATGCAACAGTTGGAAAGGCCTCAAAATCACCTCACAAATAGGATGCTAGGCCTTAAGGACATGTCCTACATGGACAGACTCAAAAACCTCCATCGATTCTCTGTCTCATATTGTCTACTAAGAGGCGATCTCTGCTTGACTTACAAAGCTATGTCTGACCCAGCTCTGTTAGAAATGCTACATCTAAAGAAATCCCAATCCCTCCACACCACACACTCCAGAGACCTCAAACCTCATTACCACAATCAACAGAACATGCTGGAGGGACAGGTTCATAACCCAGAGACTGCCAATGCTCTGGATTAGGCTTCCCATACATGTCAAGCAGAGCACCTCACTGGTCCTCTTCAAGAGGAATCTTGATGAGTGGATGGAAAATAGAATGTTCACCCCGGGGATCACTCCAGTGACCCTACTTGATAGAGCCACTGGGAACTAGCATCTAGTGGCACGATGCCAGGGCACTTCTATGGGCTAGGCTTGTAAAGGCTCCAGGCCCATTAGCCTAGTGCACACTTATGAACCTATAAACCTATGAACATGCCAGCATACAGTACCTGTTGTGGCCCACAACAAGTGGCATGGCAAACAGTAATGTACTACACAAATACATGTCAAGTAATATAGACACCCTGTGCATCAGACACATAGTAGCATTTCCCTACATCGATGGCATGAATGACAGGGATGTGGCACAGGTATCATCACATGCACCGGGTTTGTTGTGGTGGTGCCAGAGGCCTAGAATGTGCCAAACAATTGACAGCATGTGTGTGAGTCAGGAAGTGGTGTGGGTTAGATGGGCCATGGAGAGGTAACCCGTGTTTCTTTTGGTAACCTGCATATGACAGTGGTGTTTGAGTGTGTGTGTGTGTGTGTGTGTGTGTGTGTGTGTGTGTGTGTGTGTGTGTGTGTGTGTGTGTGTATGTGTGTGTGTGTGTGTGTGCGTGTGTATACAGTGAAACCCAGTGCTAGCCCTACATGTGTATATGTTGGAAAGCTGTGGACTGTACATGACAGAGTGAACAGTTCACCATCTCTGGCCACGAATACGGGAATTGGCTCTGCTAGGAGTTGCACTGGCTCCACCATGCCCAAGGTCAGATGCGGACCTCCCATGACTACGTGCCCATGCCTGCCATTTCATTGTGTGGATATCACATTTCCCTCTATAGCACTGGAGGTATTGCCCCTGCTGGAGCATGACTGTGCATGACCAAGTGAATACTGAACAGATGGTTTTGCTGAGCTACATCCACGTTTCCGACACCCAACTCCAATCAGATGTTCCAGCACAATGTGTGGCTCAAGACAGACACTTTCTCAGCCCACCAAATCTCCACTGCATCAGTGAACCAATCCAGAGTGTCCCCAATGAAGTGGAGGCAGTCACGGATGTCAGCCTTTGCTGAGTCCATAACCCTAAGCATCCATCTGGTGTTGTGTTCAGAATGTGCCTGTGGCCTTCATGATGGCCCAAAACATGTACCGAGTGACCTGTGATGTGACACCTGCAACAGGTGGAGGATGGACAGTATTCTTCCTATGAGAACCCCTGCCAATCCGCCTGTGTAGGACCTTGTCAGCTTTCTAGCTATGGCCAATGTCTACACTCACTGATGCCATAGTTGCCACGCTGCCCTGTTTAATGCTGCCACCCTCTGACTGTCCAATATCTGTGGCCTCTGCAGACTGGGTATGTGTGGCCATACTGACTGTGTGCAGTGACAATGGGGGCAGAAGATGGATGTGGACCTCTTGGATAGATTCAGCCCCCAACAACCCCACTTGTGTCTCACTATGACAACCATCATCATCAAAGTCCAATGAAACACTGACATCAGGTTGTGAGGTGGACAGACTCCAACACCCCTGTCAACTGTGAAAACCAAGTAAAAAGCAGTACATTATTACCTGCACTTTTATGTATTGTAATCCACACAGACTCATACAAATGAGGATTCACAACTGCATTACCAGTCTCACATCTTCTCATCTCCACTCATATGCACAACAGACAACTTCACACCAACCTACACAGACAAGTCAAGCCCTTTATAACATGCACTTCAGCCACATCTAGTTAAAGTTGCCAATAATATCTGCCTGTAAGGTATGAAATATGACAATATACATGATAGCACTACACATAAAACCCAGTACACCTATCTTAAGAATGACATGCCAGTAATAGTGTCACTGCCTCAGGTATGTACCATCTTCCTTTTGTGTTTGAACAGGCATCTTGGAGTAATTGCCTCATGTATACCAGGCTGTGTAGCCAGTCATAACCATGAGTGCAAACATGTCGATGGTCATTCAAATATACACCTGTGATTACCTGGTCTATGAACCATAGTTAACTGTTCTAGAAAGGAACATACAAATATTCTACTCTGGATAAATACAACATTTGTACATAGGGCAATATGGCAGCCCTTAGCTTTAATAGGGTATATATGATCCACAAAAAAAAAGTATCACACTTACCAGGTACAGGAGCATGGACTTGGGCCACACCTGAAGGACCTATGAAAAGGCAAGGGAGAGTTATTGTCAGCACCACAAAATGTTGCAGCACTACAAGGTAATACATGCATATTATCCACATGTACAGTAGCTAATGTGATACTGGTTGTATTGCTGACATTCTGAGTATATGTGCACAACTGCGTGTTAAACCCCAACTCTCCCCCAATGCAGATAGACCTGAGACCCATGTACAGGTATGTACAGACTGCCACAATGACTGATAGAGTAGTACACTGGTAAACATAGTACACTTAGCTGGATGCTCCTCTGCTGTGGACACTCTGGCACCACCCCCACGATGTATAGTGTGATGGATGCCTGGGAGCTTTCAGGTGTTTCTATGTTTGCCAGGAATTCCTCTTTGGCCAAGAGTGGTTGTTCTGTCACAAGCCCTCCACTGGTTGCGGCACAATCCCTGGCATCATCAGCTGCCCTTCATCATGCAATATTCAGCACATCTGTGGCACGGTGTCAGACCTGCTCATAGGTCCTGTCCTGTTGGCCAGTCTGATTGACATCCCACATAAGGTCTGCCCACAATGCTGCCTGCTGTTCCCGATTATGCCTCCCCCCGGACATCAAGATCTGATGGTGCTGTCTCAGTCCATCCACTATTATGTCATTCTCTACATCTGAGAAGGGGGCATGACTTCTGCAATACATGGTTCCTGAAAGACAAAAAGAGAATACATTACAGGACCAGATACAGCACACCCATAATGATCTTAAATATCCACTGCTCCCTCACATGTCATACCCCAATGTCTGGCAACACACTACATGTGTGAAGACCACCAAAATAGTAGAAATACTGAGGTATGTCTCTGTGTACCATGACAGATTCTGCTGCATGTTCCTACACACAGCACTTCAGTCTACTGTGGTGTGTCCTCTATAGGCAAACTCACACCAGTATGTCATACGGCCACAGCCAGACAAATAGCAGTGTGCTATTATAACCACTATATGAGGACAGTCCAGCAACAACAGTGTGCCACAATCACAGAAAACAATGAAAGCCTGCTGTACTATATGTCCCCTGTAGGCATCATACCTCTCAGTTCTACAGATGTTTGCAGAATGTCAAGACATTTGCCTCATAGTGTTGGTCATTTTCACACAACATTGTGGATTTCTGACAAAAGGCTGCTCAATCATTGATGGTTGATGTCAGAAAATAAAGACAGACATCTGAGTTTAAGACATCATACCCTTCAGAACACAGTTATGTTGTAACAACTTGACAGCTATGTTAGGCATAGCTCTCAGCCAGACAGGGTGCAATGTAAACAGAATCATGGACTTAGCCAGAGTACATCAGAGACAATCAGGGATACATTTAAAATGTTAGAACTATTTATGTGCAACACTGAAGGATGAGAGGAGGTAAATTAGTGTATATTGGCTGATGTTGCAGGAGCATACACCCTTACTTATTGTCACCATGTATTAAGTGTAATTTACTAGCTTCCCTACAACAGTCAACCATTGTAGGAGGGAATAAGTGGGACAGAGCTAATGATGTGAGCGGAAATCAGGGATATCTGAGAGGCATTCCTGTAGGTATAGGACAGCTGAGTATCAATGAAATGTCATTACCATAAATCTAAGACAGGATTACTTCTGTAATCCCTATTACCCATGCCTCCATCCTTCCAATTTCATCCTGTTACATGGAGAAATCAAGTACATACCTGACAGAGTGCAGTACTCCTTTGATGAACTTTGCTTCTCGTAATCTTTTGAAAATATGCTCTCTGTGTGAGGTAGGCCTCATACTGACTTGTGCACCATAACCAGCTGCTTGCCTTTTTAAGGTACTGCTCATTAGCAGGTAATTGCCTCTGCATCAATCTGTGGCTCTGATATGCTAATTGCAGCCAAAACAGCTGAATTACACTATCATTAGCCAATTATATGCCACCACAGTGCAATATATAAGACCATCATGTTGACCTGGGCCCCTTTCTTAGCTGTTAAGATTGACATTACTGAGGTGTGGCGACTACAGCATTGCAGACGGTAAGTACCATAACTGTAAATTATGGATATTTCTGCAGTATGTCCACAGTTTTGCCTCATATGTGTGGGGAGTTTTCCATGATGTTGTGGTCATCTGGCAATTCAATGGCAAACATTGTGGGTTGAGGTCAGTAATGTAAGACACACAATTGAGTGTCAGACATCATATCCCTCTGAATATGTATGCTAATGCAATAGATATTATTGTGTCAACTTACTATCCATGTAGATGCAAACTGTAAAACATCCCAATCTCTGGACCTTGGTCACCCCCCATTAAGTATTGCTGTGTCTGGATTCCTTGTGCTAACAGTTGGGAGGTATGATAGATCTGTATTAACTACCTTTGCACACAGGTGTGTGTGTGCTACACATAGGGGGGAGTGTGAATATTTTGGAGAACAACAAGCTGTACATGTAACTGTGGCAGCTGTGTCAACCCTATCATTAAAGCAGAGCCAGGGTAAGGGTACCCTTTACCGTCCAATCAAGACATGTGATTAAGGTACATCTGGTATGCCAATAACAGAGTAGTAGGCAACATATAGTTATGCTATATGGATATGTGAAGTGTATCCCTACCTGCAGGCCTTTGACTTGCAAAACTGGATAGTAGTTCATTAATTAGGAGTAACCTGTGCAGATAAAGATTGCATGACTCAGTCATTAATTGCTGTCTTCACAATAATGTAATTGAACTGCCACACAAGACTGGATTTGAACCCAGGACTGTGGACTGTGTGTGGCAAAATGTACTGCATGCAAGACATTTAATAGACTGAACTACTGAGTCACTGCTATAGAAGGTGTATTTGCAAGGTATATGTGCAGACATACAGACTGTGACACACATGTCTGCATCCATCAGTACGAGCATGGCTTTCTACATCTGTATTTCTGTACCAGGGTCCAAGTTGAATATGTTCTTTGCCATTGATGCCTTAGCAGGTGTCTTTCTACATGTTGCTGATAGAAGTGCGCATTTAGCTGCTATCACAGGCCTCATTTACATCCATGTTTATGTCTTTGGCTGTATAGGCATGTATTATTGCACCAGAGTTCAAGGTACACTACCATTTTTCCCATTCATTTTTAATTCTAGTTTGTGCAGTGTGGCACATCTCAAAGGACTGCTGAGACACCTAATGACTGTAAGTGGCAATCACTATGTTTTGATAAAAAACATGTTTTAATTAAGGTCTGAGTGGTGTGGTGGGTTAATGCAGTGTGCTGCCAATGTGATGGGTGTGGGTTCGAAACATGACAGAGGTGTTTATTTTGTACATGTGACTTACAATGTTATAAACACATATACTCATTAGTGCTCTATTTAGTTGAGCTAAACGAAGTTCTTGATTAGACATGCCACGCAGCTCTGCATTAAAAAATTATAAGGAAAAGAAAAAAGGGGAGATAGGAAAGTCGTGAAATGGGGGCAAACAGGGGGAAAACATATTGAAAGGCAGGTGGGAATGTGCAGGAAAGGTGTAGGAAAGAACCATAGCTATCCGTTTCTTGTACAGCAGCAGCTGTGCAATTTGACATATTTTGTAGATGAATTTGAACTCTCAAACCCCAGAGAGAGGGATGAGAACAACAGAAAGTGTTGTCAAGCCAATTGGACCAAATTATTTGTGTCCAGTGGACACACCTGTGAAATGGAGAGCTATGTATGGGGTGAATTTCTTTTTTCAGAGACAGGTGCCCATTTGTTTTTTTTTTTTTTTTAATTTTTTTATTAAGGTGAGAGTCGAATGTTGGGGAAGGGACTTAGGTACATATGGGGAGGTAAGTTGGGTAGGAGAGGTTGCATTTGCAGACAGGCAAGACAGACAAGACAATGGACAGGGGCAGTGTGTGACACATGAGGTGGGTGAACACCTTGGATGGGGAAGGTGTTGTGGAATCCAAGTTGCACATGCCTCCAGATGCAGCAGTGTGACTCAAGTCCCCACCTACGGGACTGTTGACACTGCTCCTTCACTGTCTCAAAGGTGGCTGCATTGGAGGCTGGGCGCCAGGGTGAAACTGCCCCACCAGGTTGGCCAGCATGTTCTCTATCTGGCGCAGGTGGCATTCACAGCTACGATGAACAATCCTTCACACCATGACCGGCAGTTCAGCCTGGGTGACAATGGCCCCTTTGTTACCACTCCAGAGGGAGGCTGGGCCCTGTCCCATGAGGTGGTCCCACCCAACGGCACAGGTGGCGCAGGGGGAGTGGAGGAGGCACCACTGGTCTGGATCCCAGATGTACCAGGGCCCAGTGTCATGGCCGGTTGAGGCAAGGTAGGCAGATCAACCTGCACCTGCCTACCCTAACATGCTAGGGTAATGAAGGTACAGTAATAACTATATGTTAGTTGTGAACAAATCATTGTTTGTAATAGCATGGAGAAACACTGGAAATAACCTGATTACATATCAATGCATATTATGTGAAACACAACAATAAATAACAAAGTAGTCTGTGTGTTAACACATGCAAGTAACAGTTACAGCATAATGCCAACAAAATAGGTAATTTAGCAAGATATGTTAATATCCAACCATTATAATACATAACAATAATAAAACACATTCCAAAATACAGTTAATGTAACAACATATGTTAATAGTAAACCATAATTAACGAATACCATAAGAAATAAATGAAGACAAGGGGTGGGAGAGAGGGAGAGAGAGAAACAGTCCATTAGTAACATTTCTGGTTATTTGCTTGACAACAGTACTACTATCTACTCTACAGGTCTGTATTTTATTTATGTGTATAGTGACTACAAGTCTCCTATAGCTGATGTAGCATGTACACACCTCTCAAGCTATTTGCTTAGGACACTATGGGCCAAGCAGTAACAACTGCGGGTACACAACTACACAGACCACTTGCACATCAGGCACACCTATATAACTACCAAGGTGTTCTGTGGACTGATATGGTGATACTTTGCAATCTAGATAATCATTTTCATGGTAATCCTGTGACAGATTGATTACGCACTATTAATTACATAATGTGAAATCATGGCATTTGAGAGACATTTATGTATACAGTACAGACACTAAACAGCTACTATGCCTTGGTTGGCAGGCATGGGAATAGAACCCACTAGCAGTGACTATAGCGGACATCTGCATAGAATGTATTAATTGACTGTAGCAAATTTTAACAATCACTCCAGGCATACAACCATACCTGGATTACACATTTTATTTCTGACTGAGCATTGCTGATGAACACATTCTTGCTAATGAGTTTAGCAGTCTGTGACATCTAAGCACACAATTATCTACTCATAATGTGGGCTACCTCACCCATTTACCTGTATATCCTGTAGAGAGAGAGAAATTGTGAGCATTATGTGATTGCTACCATAGTATTTACTGTTACATACCACTGAATTCAAACCCTGGACTCTGTATGGCAAAATGTACTATATACAGAGCATTTAACAAACTGATCTACTGAGTCACTGCTGATTACTGACTGACTGATACTTGTCTAAAGCTCACCTGGAACCAAAATATGACCTGGTAGTACTATTACAGTATTATACTAGACTGCAGTGACAGTTAAACACACATGCATGAAATGCAAGCATAATGCAGATAGTAGGTAAGCTATATTTCAGTATCATATCCATGAAGTCAACAAACAATATCACCTCATGGAGTTTGCTACCTCACTCATATACCTTTATTACCTGATGTCTGTGGATGATAGAGCATTACTTGACCAATACTGGCCTAGTGGCAGCCTTGAACAGTATTTATATGAATCAACCAGTACAATTTGCAGCCATTAGATTTGCATTCTACAGCTATTACAGTGTTATACTTGACTGCAGCTTCTTACCTTACAGCCTCAATGCATACAGCTTTACTGCAATGGTTGCAACAACACAATCCTGATGTACACCATTTTCCTTGGTGTTATTGCTACTGTTTCATGATTTTTGTTGCACTACAGTTGGCATTATTCATTCATTGCAACACAGTTCTAATTCCACATTTATTATACTACAAACTTTATTGTATATACTTTAATGCAGTTATTGGTATTGTTTCATGTTTTTATTACAGTACAGTTGGCATTATTCATTTATTGCAATATGGCTCTAATTCCACATTTATTGCACTACAAACTTTACTGTATATACTTTAATGCAATTATTGATATTGTTTCATGTTTTATTGCACCACATTTGGCATTATTCATTTATTTCAATACAGCTTTAATTCCACATTTATTGCACTACAGCTCTAAGTCCACAGTTATTGCACTACAAACTTTCCTGTATATATACTTTATTGCAGTTGATGCATTACTCTTTCTTGCTTATTTCACGACAGTTAGCATAATACATCCTTACCCACCACACTCACGGGGCAACCTGGCCAAGTGCCTGGTATGCTAATCAACATTGCGAGCCCTCTCAGCTGCAGCTGTTGGGAGAGAAGCACACCATTATGCATACCAGTTTTGCAGAGATTCATAGTACATATTGGTAAAGGTCTATATCATAATCTTGAAGTCTGAGAATATTGAATACGATATTGTCGACACAAGATTACCAAAAGTGCACTCCATCAAATGTTTAAACAGAAAATCTCTGTAGGGGAGATTTCCATTTACTTCAATGTAGTGTGTTCTCAGAGTTGGTATATTTAAGTAGCGGGGGGGGGGGGTGTGGGGGGTGCAGAGGGGCTTGCCCCCTGCCTACACTTGTTATTTTTTTCTTGTATGGATATTTTTATTTAATTTCGATTGTTTAAGAGTTTGATGCATAAAGTTTGATCTTTATACATTCAAACTTTTCAGCCGTCGAGATTAAAATATAGACCCTGGTAAAACAGAGCAAAAAGTACTTACATACTTGTGAGGCATTCCATGCCCTTGCTTCTTGAGCACAGGTGCCCAAGAGTCCCCTCTTCCATCTTTTCCAGTCATCATGGTGGTGACAAGACTGCTCACCTGTACAGGGATACCAGTGACACTGGTGAGTTCTCTGGCCAGCCAGTCCCAGGCCTCTGCATTACACTCCAAGCCTTGGAAACCACCCTGCAGCAGCCTGTCAGCATGGTTTTGCACAAGGAGCCTAACCATGACCCTGGACTCCAGAATGCTGTAATGCTGTGCCCAAAATCTTGCACCTTCGCCACTGCCAGCCATAGTATACCGTCAGTGACAGAACTCCAATGTTATTTGCTGTATTCCCTCTTATTAGACTTAATATAGACTGTTTTCCCACCCTTACACATCATTGAGAACATTCAAATAAGCGCCGCATCACTTAGCAGCTCACAAACCAATGCAGGTGAGCTGAGATTCACAAAAACTGTCACAGCAGTAGTCTTAGCAGAACTTAACAGCATGCAAACCAGCCAAGCAGAGCCAAGCAGCATGCAAACATTGGCAGCTGTTATCATGTTTATGTGGTGCATAGCAGGTCTAAGCATAGTTGAGCCAAGCTTAACAGAGTGCAGCAGGGACACCTTTTACAAGAAAATGCATAATATGTACATCAAAATTTAATACATATTTTCCTTTCTATGTATTTAAAACCTGGACCTACTGCATATGAAGCTGCAACTCTACACATTTAGCTCCATGGATATTAAGACATTCGGTATACCTTCACATATACCACTGAGCTACTTATAAGTTGTGCTGAGCACCGAGCCTCACTACGCAAACATGCTCAAATACTCTAAGACACATCTTTAAATAAATAATTAATTACTTCCAGTTTCTATTTTTAGATGTCTGGCAGGTGTCTGCTATCTTATATGTGAGTGCTTCTTAGCATTGTTGCCCACCGCTCCATGCCACGCAAACATGCTTTTTTAAAAAAATAAATAAATAAATAAAAATAAAACAAAGGGAAAAAATAAAATAAAAATAAAACAATGGACACTGCAGGGAGTCCCATACTCATCTGCAGCCATGGTTAGCACTACACCTCTCCCTGCACTGATTCAATAACAGTGTTCCTCGGCTCTCCCTCCACAATGTGCCATCATTAACATGCATGGTGAGCTGCCGAGGGGGAACTGTGACCACGAACATGGATGCATTCCATGTAGGCCTTATACAGTGCCTACACCAATGTTATTAAATCCTAGGGAATGTGTTAAATCTTGTAACAACATTCACTTATTTCAATTGTTCAGAGAGGGAGGTGTTGTTCGAGATATGTCTGGTGGTGTCATTGATGGGGGATGGATCACCATTGATGGCACGGTCTAGACCACCGCCTTGCAAAACAAGTTTTACCTGTTTCCAAAGACTTAACAGCTATGCTTCAACAAGTTCATTAAGCTCTTTTTTTCCTGTAATCCATGAGTTTTTAGACTGGTGAGGTTTTTCACATAATATAGACCATATGGTGGGTATTTTGTTTTTGGTTCAGGCTGACCAATCTTATAATGAAAGCGTCAAGACTCAGGATCCATTTTATGTAAAGTAAGTTAGCATAGTGGATTTTGTTTTCTTCAGTAAGTTACCTTAGGGCTGATGCTGACTCCCATGACCAGACTCAAGTCATCAAGTCTTAGATGTTTATTTTATTAAGTCTCAGACCTGTGACATTCACTATCATCCCAGTTTTGGATTGTGTCTCTCAGCAGGACATTAACAGGTCTGTTAGAATGCCATCTTTCAAAAGGGCTTTTGTGAGCTATTAAAAACATAGTGTATGAGTGTTCCCTTTGCTTATGCACAAATCTTTATTATTTTATTTCTTGTCTTATTTTGTAACCTGCCTGGTCTGATAGGCATGGCAATAAAGACTGACTGACTGAATAATTAATTAAGTGACTGGTTAACTGATTGATTTATTGATCAATTGACTGTCATATCATGTGTTACTAGCAAGACTAAAAAGACAAAATTCGCTTGACTTTATCCAAACGTAGAGACTGCACACCACTTATGGATTGTCATTTAATCCACATTGCTTCTTCCCAAACTTAGGTCAGTAAAGTCAATGTACATGGCTCCATGCTCACACTTTCATTTTTTTTCAATTTTAGTCTTAACTCAAGAGCTTATGAAATAAAAATAGATAAAGATAATTACAGTACCATTCAACCAACGCATTGCTCAGTTGTTAAGATACAAATTTTACTATTGAAGCCACTGGTGTAACATATCTATGTTTCATATATAGATAATGTCTTGATTACATATTTCTTTTTTCATTTTTCTACTGCAGTATATTATAATATGCAAATAAATGTATATTATCCTTTTACATACTGCAATAACCAGGTATAACAATTTTATAAATCTACATTTAATGTAACGATTCATTCTGTGTATCATGTTTTATTTTATGATAAAACTGTGCCTTAAAATTATCTCCTGTACTCCAGTCTACTTGCTGATTAAATGTAATTCCCATTTGTCCTTCATTTTTCTGCTAAATGTTTCTTTCTATACTTGTCCCAGCACATTATCCAGTAAGCATTGTGCCCAGTTTTAAATTTTAGCAAAAATGATGTGTTCCAATCCATTGCCACTCATACTAAAATGTTTTACACATGATGCTCATATGAAAACTTGTCACCTTTTACTACATCTGCCTGGCCATCCTACATCTCTGGATGGCACAGTGGTCCAGCGGTTAGCATTTTTGCCTCACAGCAAAAGGTTCTCCAATTTGGTTCTTAGCTGGGATGCCTTCTGTGTGGAGTCTGCATGTCCTCCCTGTGTTCATGTGGGTTTCCTCTGGGTGCTCCAATTTCCTCTCACATTCCAAAGACATGCTCCTGGAGTGTTTCTCTCTGGGCCTCTGCTGAAAATGGGGTCTGTCCTAGTTTGACTTTCTTGGTAAACAAATGTTAATTCAATAAATTTAGTTGATAGGAATGTTATCTTCATCTCTGATGTAGGGACTTCTTCACAGTCCCTTGTTATTCTTGCCGATGTCTCTCAATATAGTTTTCTCATGACTAAATAAAAACCGTTTGTACTATATGAATGTTTTTTTTCATTTGGAGACGATATGAATGTTCCTCATCATTCACTTTCCAATATGCTTTTTCAGTAATGTCTCCAATTACTTAGTGCTTGTATCACTGTACAAGAAGTATATTGCTTCAAAATTTGTCTCAGCATTTTTGTACTTTGGCTTTCAGTCTACTTTTCTTATATTCTTTGAATCTCAGACATAATCACCCTGATATTACAACGTGGAAGTAATATGTTGTTCCTTAAACTATGACTTCCTTAAGCAGTGTCATCTATACTAGTTTATTCTGACCCACTAAGGCATTAAAACATTTGCAAAATGTCCCATTTCCTGTAATTTCAGTCTTTCTTCTCTCAAAATAAGTTCAACATCACCATATTATCTAGGCAAGATGGTGTTGGAAATATAGATGTTGTACTGAATGCAGTTTCAGATGATTTAGGTCATAGATATATTGCCATAATATACTTTTGATATTAACTATAGTCATTTCTATTTGGATGTATTATTCAACCCTCATTAATCATGTTTTTGCAAACCTATCTATAGACATCAACTGATATGGTTAACCTTTTATATTTATCTTTTGCATTTCCTAATGCATCTGTGTCAGAGGTACAACAGATAAACTATTTTCTAAAGTACACATAATTAACTAAACACATAACCTAACATATTGTATGCTAGGTGCATTATCTAGACATCTGTTATTTCAGATAATGATTTAAAAATTGATTGCTTTTCTAGGCCCATCCTGAATTTAAAACAATTAAATAGTTGAAGTCTACTTTCTCTATGCTTAATTGGCATGAAATATTTTATGTGTCCCCTTGTTAGAGACCATGAGAGACCATGATGACTATCTGTATACCTTTTAGTTTCTGTTTATTCCAATGTATTATAGGCCATCTCACTCGCTTTCTTATGTGATATTTTAATTTGTCATTAATCTTAAATTACATACATCCCCCATATACTTTCCTTAAAATTTTGTTGCATTCAGTGGTTTCTTTATAATGACTTTTGAAATAAATAAAACAGACAGTCCAAGCTGCAACTTTTATTAGCCTAAGAATATAAAGTAAATATAAAGAAATGCATCAAACAAGGCAAGCATCTGCAATTTGAAATATGACAATACAGATGCTGACAAGTTAATAAAGTTTATATTATTTTAATAGCCCACTAAATTTAAAGTGTATAGTTTTATGTAGTGAATATTTTACTAGTATGTATGGGAAATTCTTTAAGCAGTATGCATATGATTATTTGACTTTTGGATTAGAGCTAGTTTTGAGCACTAGGGTTTCTTGTGTGGGTAGTAAATTCACAGGGGACAGTTTCTTACTGAGTTCTAAGAATTTTCATTTTCATTCAGCTCAGCTAACATACTAAATATAGTGGGTATTCAAAATACCAGCAACAGTTTCAGGATTATTCATTTTAATGACTTCAAATAATGAATTAATAATATATTTACTTTCATCTAGCAGATAGAAGTTAATCATTTTTTTTTTTTAAATTTGCAAGTGTTTTTCTAAGAAAAAAAGTTTAGTTTCCACTTTGCGCCTATGAGAATTGTTTTTTTTTTCAGAAAGAAATATTGGGACAATTCAATAAACAATAAAAGCACGTGATATTAAAGTAGCGTAATATAAATGTTCTCTCAAACTTTTATTTTAAGTCATGCTTTTCTAAATTCAGTGTACAGCATTACCAGTTACAGCTCCCTTCTAAGTGTAACTCTCTGCTTATGTCACTTTATTAAGAAGCATGAGAACGTTGGATTGGGATGAATTATTATGCTAAGGTAATGCTTTTTGCACTTGCTTCGATAGTCAAGTCGTTTGCAGCAATTACATAATGCTATCTCCCACGGTCTGGTAGCTTTAATTTCCTGGCACATTTTATAGTGTTAACGCAAACACTTGGTAGAGAAAACCACTTTATAAAGCAAAGCTTTCGGGCAGAACCCTTCTTCAATACTAAAATACTAAAATTTAGTATTGACGAAGGGTTCTGCCCGAAAGCTTTGCTTTATAAAGTGGTTTTCTCTACCAAGTGTTTGTGTTATATCAGTTTTTGCAGCTTGTTTTTTCTTGACATTTTATAGTGTTGCCACAAAGTATCAGTGTCTACCCTCGTTAACAACTTTTACTTAGCTTCCATTGTAACAGCTCATCTTTCATGGGGTTATGACCATGGTGGAAAATGTTTATAGACCCAGTGAATATGAGTACTGTTGACTCCCCCCACTAGTGAAAATGTTATGTATCTCCTTAATCTTTTCATCACTAAGATGGATTTCAGCATTAAATTATTAAACAATCTGTAACCATAAAAGCTAAAATATCATATGTTGATTTTGACTGAGTTTCTATAGACAGAACATATTAGATGCCCTGCTGTCTCTTTTTTTTCCCTAGCTTACTAGGACACACTAAAGATAAATTGCCAGTAGTCAGGTCATACAAACTGATTTTTCCTGGAAGTCTATATCTTACAAAAGTTATTTCAGTACATCATATAGAAATCCATTTCTCTTTTAATATCAGCTCTGTGAAAAGCTAGACAAGTTTCTATCTCTATAGCCTATAAATTTGAGCTGCATGATATCATTGTAGACAAGCATTTTTTATGTGATAATGCCGCAGTGGTACAGTGGTAGTGTTGTTGCCTCACAGCAAGAGGTCCTCCTGTTTGATTCTCGGCTGGGTTGCCTTCTGTGTGGTGTCTGCATGTCCTCCCCATGGTCAAGTGGCTTCTGAAAGACATGCATGAATGGGCGTTCATTTGCTGAAGGTTGAGCGTTGGGCTGGCAACTCGGCACCATAAAAAAATCTACTGCCAATCATTAGTGGACCGGAGTTCTGCTGTGGCGACCCCTAACTGGGAAAAGCTGAACAGACAGACTGCAAGTTAACATTGTTCTGGTCTGCTGCATTTTGTATATGGTTAATGGCTTTATCATTTAGTAGTCACCATTCCTATAAAGTACTTGTGATTTCCAATTGGTTGTACAAATATAAGGTATGTCTGATTACCAAGCACATAGAGTAACTCAGCAAAACTTAGGAAGATCAGTTAGTTGTAATTTTGACTTTGATAGAAAGATAATCAACCGTTATTCCATAAAAATAGTGTCTGAGGCCTGCTCCTTCAGAGAGTATGACACATGAGACAAGTAAAATTAAACCATTCTGTCTGAATCTGAGGTACAAAACTGACAATTTACATCAGGACTTACTTATACATATTCACAGTATCATTTTTCTGGGTATAGAGTCAACCTCCTTGCTCCCTAGATATACAATACAGCAACTCATAGGTTCATAGGTAGGTACTAGGCTATTGGCCTTAGGGCCTATATAAGCCTAGCTAAAGGTACCCTGGCTTTCGCCACCCAAGAAAATTATTTTCCTGTGCCACTGTCGAGGATAGCCACAGAAGTGATCCCCGGGGTGAATTTCCTGAGTACAGATGACTGAAGCAACAATTTGCAGAATTAGAACACAATAAAACAAAACAGTTAATGATATTTTAGCAATGGAACAAGGTCCTGACACACCCATTTAATTATTTTAACTTCACGGTTGTAGAACTTTAGCATCAGGAAAATAGGAAAACCGTGAGTTCTTTTTCACACTCTTATCACCAAGGTGAAAATGAACTCACGGTTTTCCTATTTTCCTGATGCTGAAGTTCTACAACCATGAAGTTAAAATAATTAAATGGGTGTGTCAGGACCTTGTTCCATTGCTAAAATATCATTAACTGTTTTGTTTTATTGTGTTCTAATTCTGCAAATTGTTGCTTCAGTCATCTGTACTCAGGAAATTAGAACTTATCAACTATTTTACCATAACAACCAGGGACAAGGCTAATGACAAAAAGTTCAAAATTATGCAGAAGGATATTGCAGAGATGAAAACGTACACAGGATTCTACAGAAGACCTAATAATATTTGATGGAAATTCCAACAGTACACAAGTTAGCATATCCAAATAGAATGATTCTTCCTCAGTCCACTGAAATACCTTGAACCCCAGCCACAGAAAAGAAAGTACTTTGGCCCTCTGCCTTAAAAAAGGTTCACTTTCCACAAAATACCCACACATACACAAACACACACACAGACAAACTCACACACGTGCTCACACACAGACGCATGATCTGGTTTAGTGCATGAATCTTTTACTAGTAATCTGCAAGCTGAAATTCATTGATTATTTGTCCTTTTCCTTTTAATCTGCTCCTACATTAAAAAAAGAAACAAAAAACAGTTTGTAAGTTCTTAAGTTTATGGTATCCCTGTATTTAGACTATTCAGCCCTCAAAGAATATCAGCACCTTGTCTAAAAAAATCTTATTCCCACTTCATGCATCCAGTTTATTTTTAAACTGTGTAATAGTAAATAATGTTCATATGTCCACTTGAATATGATTTTGCAAACTTGCCAGTGTTTGTGACAGAATTCAAGACCACCCCTTTTTTGTTTTTATTTAGTGTTACCTTAAAGCTATAACCATTTCTCTTGTTAGAGGTATGTTTCCAGGTAAATACAATCCCAAAAGAGTATAAAGAAAGTAATTGTGGTTTAAAATCTGAGAACAAAGCCACTCAGTATAGAAAAACTGTTTACTAAATCTGCTGTTTAGTGAGTCTGTCTGTCAAAGCAGATTTCATCAGAACAGACAGAATGAAACATTGCTCTGGTTTTTATAGCATTCACAATCAAATCAAGTTACATCACTTCCTATTGAATTCATTATATTACATTACTTCCTGTTAAAAATAAACAAATTTTTAAAATACACTTACAAACATACTACCAATAAGTAAAACACACTGAGTGGCTTTGTTCTCTGGTTTTGTACCACAATTACAGCTCTTGTCGTTGGACTGTTCATTTCAATAACATTTACTTGAGCAATTTTGGTTGGTTTTTATTCTGTTAGTTCTGCTTGTTTTTTTTTTCTCAGGAAACAGATAATTGCACTACATGTTCTTTGATTATGAACCCTTGTAAACTGAAACTGTCTGGTATATTTACCCATGCCCAGAACAATAAGTTTAAATAGACTCACGCCACAGTCAGTCAAACCACTGACGATGCTACAGTGTGGTAGCATATTAAAAGCTTTTCTTACATACAGATGCATTTTTTTCCAATTCCCCACCAGTGCAACCTCATTTAGCTTTCAGCTGTACTCTTTGGGTTTGCTCATTCTCAACCAGTCTTTCCCTACCTTGATCAAACATGTACCTTCACCATGACATCATGGAAAGAAGGCCTTTCAGCACAAATGTGTATGTTTCCTTAAGTGTTAGTGATCTGATGGGTTGTTGCATTCATGGAGCTGGTAGCCTTCATGAATCTGGTGGGTGACTCAGAATCTCTAGCAGAGAGGAATCTAATACAAGCTCATTAGAAAATCATTGTCACCCACCCTTCTCCTGATAGGATATTTGACCCTTCTGGTCTCACCAGAGTTTGCATAGTCACTGGTGTCCTCCTAGCTTTTTCCTGAGATAGGCAAACATATCACTGCCTTCTTCATCCTGTCCCACATAGAAGACCCACCAACTGCCTGAATCCACTTCCAAGCATGGGTCATGAGGAAATTAGATAGAAACATTGTTTCTGTGTTGACAGGTAGCACAATGCAAATTAATTGTAGCAACAAGAAGTCCACAGTCCAGTACCATACATGCAGTTTCATAGAAATAAACCAGACCAGTGAAAGATGACATGCTAAGTAGAATCGGTGCAGGGAAATATTTAAAAAGTCCCTCTTGTGCTCTACTGTTTCATTGTTTCTATCAACAAATATTCAAAAGCATTCCCCAGCATTCTAATTACACTTATGGGTGATTGATCTGTGAAATATTGGTATTGCATTCAACTTTATCCATTCAGTTGGTATGTTGCATTCCTTAGGCTGTAAAGTAAAGGGTTACTTTAATGTTAGTTACCACATCAGTCTGCATAATGCAAGACTTATTGATTCTCATTAGTGCCTTTTGTCTCAGCTGCCTTGTGACTGGCAGCATGGCCAAGGTCTTGACCAATAGGTGCTGTAACCACTTGCAGATTGCAAACACATAGTATAGATGTAAGGTGCTCATTAAAACATTTTGTGATTTCTAGTTGGTCTCTTAAGATAGTATGATTATAATTTAAGGGATTTATCTGAATCTTGGTGTTTATCAGAGTGTACAGGTTTGTAAAATTTGACTTATTGTTAACAGTTTAACATGCTCATACTCTGGTTTGTATTCCTTCTTAGACAATTTTTAACATCAGTATTTTCCTTTTGTTATTAGTTCATGTTATTATCTTTTTATGGTGTCCTGATAAAGTATGATGTATTGGTGCATGAAAGTGTTTAATAAGCTTATATTGTGTTTTCTCAGTTTGTCTCTTTATGGTTTGGTTTGTGCGAATTGGTTCATAGGTGTGTACTAGGCTAATGGCCCTGGGGCCTTTACAAGCCTAGCCCATAGGATTACCCTGGCATTGTGCCACCCGACCTTATTTCCCAGTGCCTCTGTCGAGTAAAGCCAATGGAGTGACCCCTGGGGTGAATTTTCTATTTTCCATCCACTCATCAAGATTTCTCTAGAAGAAGGCCAGTGAGGTGCTCTGCTTGACATGTATGGGAAGTCTATTCCATAGCATTGGCAGTCTCTGGGTTATGAACCTGTCCCTCCAGCATGTTTTGCTGATTGTGGTAATGAGGTTGAGGTCTCTGGAATGTTTAGTGCAGAGGGATTGGGATTTCTTTTGATGTAGCATTTCTAACAGAGCTGGGTCAGACATAGCTTTGTAAGTCAAGAAGAGATCACCTCTAAGTAGGCGATATGAGACAGAGAATAGTTGGAGCTTTTTTAGTCTGCCCATATAGGACAAATGTTTAATGCCTAGGATCCTCTTTGTGAGGTTTTTTTGTGGCCTCTCCAGTCATTGCAGGTGTTTAGTGAGGTACATGCCAAATGGGGCATTGTACTCAATGATTGGCCTAATGAGGGAAGAGTAGAGAGAGCCAATGACCTCTTTCTTCCTGAATGCAAAACCTTTAGTAATGAGATGTACCACATAGAAGGACTTTCTGACCACAGTGGCAATATGGTGGCCAAAAGACAGGTTGTGTCAACCTGTGTTCCCAGATCTCTTATAATGCCTTCTGTGTTCAGTGGACTACCATCAATGTGGTAATTCATGTGAACTGGGTTTTTCCCAAAGGGGATCACAACACATTTTTTAGCACAGAGCTTAATGCCATGATTCTGACTCCAGTCATTGGTCTCAGTGAGGACTTTCTGTAAGATGTCAGTATCACTCGGGGAGTTAATAATAACTCCCAACTTGCAATTGTCTGCGAACTTTGTCAGCCAGAGTACCTTTGTGTTGGCCTAGACTTCAGAGAAGTAGATACCAAGCAGGAGATGACCCAGGACCGAACCCTGTGGGACTCCACTCGTGACTGGCTGGCAGTCTAACTTGGAGTCAGCTACTTTCACACTTTGGGCTCTACCTGTGAGCCGTTTTGCAACCCACCTAGTGATATAGGAGTTGATGCCAAGCTTAGTGAGTTTTTCTATGATTCCTGAGTGGGGAATGGTATCAAAGGCCTTGGCTAGATCAAGGTAGTCTGTATGAACCACCTTGCCTTCATCCACAGCTCTGGTGACTGTCTCAAAGAAGTTGACCAAGTTGAGCAGGCAAGATCTGCCCTTCACAAAACCAAACTGTGTGGGGTCCAGAGTTTGGAGATTCCTTATATCCTTGTTTATTAGGTCCATGATGATGTGTTCCATAGCTTTGCATATCAGACTCATCAGGTTATTGGGGCGATAGTTCCCAGGGTCTGTAGTTACTCATCCTTTGTGGAGAGGGATGACTGTAGCAGTCTGCCATTTGGTAGGGATAAAGCCTGAGGTGAGGCTGTGATTGAACAGGGCACACAGGTGAGCTGCCAGTTCACTCTGTAGTTCATGTAGAACACAGCCAGGGATATTGTCAGGTCCCATAGAAGCTGTATTCTTGGCCTTGGACAGTGCTGTTTTAACCTATGCAGCAGTAATACTGAGTGCCTGGCAATCTACTGGTATTGTAATTGGTCCCTTGGAGGGGACAGAGGGGTAAAGTTGGTGCTGAATCTGTTGGCCAGTATATTGACAATATCTGTTGGCTCAGTATAGGAGGTACCATTGTGCAGTAGTTCAGAGCAAATCTGGGTATTGCCGTGAGGATTCTTTACATAACTATAGAAGGCCTTGTGGTTTTCTTTACTATCTGCTGCAATTCTGTTTTCATACCTAGCTTTAGAGGATATGATGAGGGATCTCAATTTTTTGTTGAGGCTGATAAGGGAGTTTTTCCAGTCTTGGGACTTCACCTTATTCCGCATTAGTTGTTTATAGCAGGTGACCACCAGAGTGGCTTCCATTTTTTGGTAGTGCAGGGGGGCTTTCTGCTGCCTTGAACCAGGTCTCTGTTATGACATAAATGTCAATGTTCTCCATTTTAAAGAGTTCTTCAAGCGAGTGCATTTTGAAATTTAGACTTCTAGCATTGAGCAGCATGACCCTCAGATTGCATTGGTTTGTAGCTGTTACAGTGGTAATTTGGTCTTTGGAACACCACCTAAAAAGGCATTAGAGGGGTGGCAAGAGCCTAGGCCAGTATCGGGAAGCCCAGCGGTGACAGATGCAGGCCATTTCTTGCAAAGCATTGAGGTCTGTCAGTCATGTCATCCCAGGCAGACAGATACTGGTTCCCCTTAGAATGACACCAGAAATTTAGCCAATTGTTGAAATCAATCATTTTCTGCTTGTACTGTGGTATCATTCTGGGTGATGGTAGGATGCTGCTCAGGGCTAGGGTCATACCCGCTTGGGTTACATAATCCGAGAGCTCCTCCATGTCTCTTTTCATGTAGTCCAGGGAGGTACATCTCAAGTAATTTACACCCACATGTACAATGACAGAGTCATATTTGTACCTGTTGTTTAGGGACCTGAGTGCGTGCATTATGTGGTGGATCCTGGCACCTGACAGGCAACTGACTGCTACTTTCTCCTTATTCAACCTAGTGAATGGGACATCAGTGTGCCTCACTATAGAGTCACCTATGACTAGTGCATTAGGCATGGAGTTTTCCTTTAGGGGCTTTGGTTGAGTGGGCATGCTATTTAGGGAGGTATGTGTCTCGTGATGTGTTGTCTTTTGGTGGTTGACTGCATTCTGCTGTTTGGGTAGATTTTTATTGAGAGCCTCCATGAGGTGGGTGTGTGGTTTGTGTTTTTATGTGAAGGCATGCTGGTGTGTGTTCTGGAGGGTTATGTGTTCCATGTGGTGTGGTGCAAGTGTTGACCTTCTGTTCTTGACCAGCTATTCCGGTCTTGGCTGGAGAGTGTGTGGCTTCCAATTTTGATATATAAGTGCATCTCTCACAAGTCTGAGTGTTGGGAGGTAAGAGGAGGGGGTTCTCAGTGTACATCTGGCAGTTGCTACATTGCCTCAGGATGCCCAAGTTCACCAGATTAATAGGAGAATGCACAGGGAACTGACCTTTAGACATACCTGGGGGAGTGGGCATTAATAATAAATACTGGAGCTGTTTCCTTGTAGAATGTTTAGTGCTGGTAGGAATTTTGTGTGCTACAATAATTGCTATAAGAAGTCTGGTAAAGTGCTAGACTAATAAGCCAGTAAAAATGCAGGAGAGGAGAGAACTAGTAGATCTAAGAGAAAAATTGAAGAGCAGACTTTGGTACCACTCAGAAGCTTACAAACAGTCCTGGATACAGAAAATCTGTAGCTGGACTAGACTAGCTACAGGAAAGGTGGAAAACAAGCACAAATGTGGGCTTTAAAACAAGAAAGTTGAAAGAGATGGAAAAACTGCCCAAACGGCCAATAAACTACAATTGCTGGGTCAGAAACCACTCCTCTTGTGGTAGATAGGCTATCTAGTGCTTGCCACTCCCACTGATAAGCTAGAAGGCTTCCCTCCAACAGAGAAAAGCTTGGTGGGCTCAGAAGCTTACATACAGTCCTGGATACAGCAAATCTATATCTGGACTATTCTAGTTACAGCAAAGGCGGGGAAAGCACAAATGTGGGCTTTTAAATCAGAAAGTTAAAAGATATGGAAAAACTGCCCAAATAGCTGATATATTACAATTTCTGGGCCAGAAACCACTCCTCTTATGGTAGATAGGCTACCTAGTGCTTATCACTCCCACTGATAAGCTAGAAGGCTTCCCTCCAACACAGAAAGGCTTGGGGGGGGGGCGCTCAGAAGCCTACAAACAGTCCTGGTTACAGCAAATCTGTATCTGGACTAGACTAGTTGCAGGAAACATAGGAAACAAGCTTAGAATTTTTTTATGTAAAGTAAAAAGGGAGAAAGGAGGAGCAGAAGATAATTCAAGGTTAAGAAACTAAGTAGGCTGGCCTTCTCAAATGTTCTCACTGTATTAGGTAGAATGAACTAATGACACTAGACTGGGAGGAGTGTCCCAGATCAAATTCAGATCAAACAGGATACCAATAGGGAGGGAGGTTGGGAAACTAAATCAGTTATATGATACACACCTTGGCAGGATATCAGAACAAACAAACACAAACAGATGTTTAACAAATGGAGACAATTTCCAGTTAATACCTCACACACAGTGAAACTAGATAGAAAAGATTTACAGACAGTGTAACAGTAAAAACTTTATTTATCAGGCCCTGTGAGGCACACAATTTTAATACAACCATGCAGATTAGTTTATAGCTATAAAATAAAGTAAAAAGTATGCAGCAGACAATAAAAGTGCTATACATAACTATTAAAAATAAGCAAAAAACAGGATACTTATATTTCACAGATCAAAGTTTTGTGCAGTGCCCTTCCTCTGATAGCTGTGTGTGAAATGGCAGAAACACTCACAAGGTAACTTCTTAAGTAACAGAAAGTTGAAACCTGAAACAACTTAAAACCAAAAACACCAATGAGATGCTTACTCCAAATTGTAGTCCAGGTAACATCAATCACCAAATGACCATAAACACTACACTGTCACTGAAAATGCAAAATGGCTTTTGCTAATCTGAGATGGCCTTGAACATGTGCTCAGAGACACAGCCTCTGCAAACAGTTAAAGATATGATATACTCCTTGGCAGGAAATCAGAATAAACAAACACAAACAGATGCTTAACAAATGGAGAAAATTTCTAGTTAATACCACACACACATTCCCCCGGATTCATGAATCTTCCATGTAAGACTTAATAAGTCTTTCTCGGAGGCTGCAGTTGAATGGTATGACATCAGCGTGCCATGAATATTCATGAAGGCATGCTGACTCAACCGTAAGTCTTACACAGACCGTGCAGGAAAGCAGGGGGCGTGTCTGACTGCCGAGCAGTCTAAATTTCCACCCCCCTGCAAGGGTTGGAAAAGTAAAATGAAAACACAGAAGAGCGAGTCCGCTCAAATGTCCTTGCATCCAACACCACACTCCCTGACATTGTAAACCCCCATCACAGTTATAAAAAGTAAAGCATACATTTTATTTTTGATAAAGTCCCGAAATAGCTGCCCGTATTTGCGCATGTGTGCGCGGGTGTGCCCATTGCTTAGCTGCAGTTAGCAATTGAGACATGGAAGAGCATAAGAAAGAATGTTTATGCAAATCACACCAAATAGAAATAGCGTAATTGTAGAACGTTCGCACAAAGAGGAGGCATTCACGGTTCGAGTCCCACCACTCCCCTTGTTATTTATGTTTTAAATCAGTATATGAAATAATACCTGACATATATGATTAAAATATTAGTAAAAAGCAGTGAAATGGCTTATGTATCAGTGAAGAAAATATATATTTTTAAAGGATCCTGATATATAATTGCCTGCAGTTAAGCTGCACTTTGCCCAGCGCAATAGAGTTGCCAAGAGTTAAATAGCGCTTTACCCAGTGCAATAGAGTTGCCCAGAGTTTAATAGCGCTTTACCCAGCGCAATAGAGTTGCCCAGAGTTTAATAGCACTTTAACCAGCGCAATAGAATTTCCCATAGTTAAATAGCGCTTTAACCAGCACAATCTGTTTGCGCAGACATGCGCACAGTGCCAACCAGGGCACCGGAGGGCAACGTGGAGCAATGTAGAGCAAAGTTGCTTAAACACATACACGCCTCCTAGCCTGTCTGGACAGTATTAAAATAAAATGAATGACAAGGTTCGAACCCAGGACTCTGTGCACCATAATCAAAGTACTGAACTACTAAGCCATGACATCTTAGGAGAAACAGCTACTGTTAACATACATATACTTAGAAATGGTAGATTAACCATTACTAAGCAGGTCTGCAGTCAGCCAAGAATTTTCAAAAACGGCTAATCACAAAAAAGTGTGGGAAATGCGACATATATAAGTCCCATAGGTGGGAATACTTGCCATAACTGATTGTAGCTCACATCTGCAGTTAGAATGGCTGGTGCTGGAGAGGGCACATGCTTCCGAGCGTAATGTTGGGGCATCGAGGAGTCGAAATACATGGTTTGGCTCCTTGTCCACCATCATGAGTCAAGACTCCTGCAGGGCCAGTTCCAAGGGACGATGTACAAGGCAGAGGCTTGGAACCGGTTAGCTCATGACCTCACCAGTGACACAGGCATTCCTCGGACTGGTGAGCAAGTCCGTCACCACCATGCAGACCTGAAGAGATGGAAGCAGGACCGCCTGAACCAATGGATACAGGAGGCCCATGGGATGCAAGATGCTCCACAACTGAGTAGGTAGCCATGGAATGCAGTATGTAAGAATTGAAAATTGATTCTGTATAATGGATAGGTATGTCTCAATATCCCTTCATTTACTTCACAGCTGCAGGTGACTGTGCTGCGAATCAGCAAGCCTATGCAGATAGGCTGCTAAGGCTGCGCCACCAGGCAGGTTAGTGATTATTCTGCATGTATTGTTATATAAAATAGGGGAGAGAGCATGAAAGAAAGTGTTGTAGTCCAATAATACAGCCATAAAATGCCCTGAATAAGTCCTCTGCATGTACTCTCATATAAAAAGTCAGAGAGCCAGAAAAAAAGATTGTAGTAACCCATTAAGAAAGGTAAAATATGTCCGGAATAATATCCCTGCAGGTACTGTCATATAAAATAAGTGAGCGAGCCAGAAAAAGAGTGTTCTAACCTATTGCTAAAGGTATAATATGTCTTGAATACGTCTTCCATATGCACTGTTATATCAAATAAAGGAGCGAGCCTGTGGAAAAGTGTGTAATGTAATTAATAAAGGTTTAAAACCCGGAGTGTATCTGTGTCATTTACTTTGAAATGTTGTTGTACCCTTGCATTATACAAATAGTACTGTTTTAATAAGAGTTGTGCAGTCCCATCTAAAGTGGGTGATGGAAGTGCTAGTAGCTGTGAAGCATATACACAGTCCTCAACAGTCACTTACTGGCTGGCATGCATATGTAAGTCTGGCACACGTGTAGCATGTTAATTTGTTCCCCAGAAATGTGAGTGTGCTTCAAGAAATGCAGGGTTCTGTACAAATTGAAGTGAAAATGTCATGTGAAAACATCCAGATATGTAGATGAAGAAATATAAATGGAATCAAGAAATATGTAGCAGTAACATCTGCATCATGGACAGTTAGTATGTCAGGTATAAGTCGGGTATATATTGAACTAGCCAAACCCATTACACAACATAATGCATGTTGGCAAGTGTAATAATACATGTAGGGGATATACACTTGCAGTCACTAGGAATGTAGTGTAGACTAAAAGTACTTATAAGATGTTAATCAAGGTTTCTTTCTACACCCTACTGTATGTGCATAAACCATGCAATTCCACACCTCAATGGGTTTGTGTAATCTCAAATATTTACTGGGACATATGTCCTATTGTTCTATAAATATTTGCATTCACTTTGATGCATGTGCCCTGTTCAAACACCATAATCATGGTGGCCTGTTGCTACCAACCATGCTGTTGGAATATCCACTGTCGTTCAATATATGCATGTGTTATGCTTGCTGTTCAACTGTTGGAACCTTGGTGTGTTCGGTTAATGGGAATATTACTGCATGCTGTTACAACTAATCTGGAATGTTGTTGTTTATGTTGTAATTAAACACACCTAATCACAGAACATATGGGAAGGCCGGTCCCAGCAGACCCACCTGTCCCTCCTCAGCTGGCGAGTGCAACTGGCACCAGCAGGTCCGGTGCCCAGCCTGGGCTCCCCTCCTCCATTGGTCCTGTGCCACCTTTGGGTGGACACGCTGCAGGGGATGGGGCTTGTCCCCCCTATGCAAGCATGGGGGGAGAAGGGCCACCTGTCACCCTTCAAAGGGTCCGGGCTGTGGTGCGTAGGGAGATCCAGCATTCAGTCGCTGATCCCCTACGCCAGCTCGAGGCAAGAGTGGCATGTCTCATGGGTGAGCCTGCCAGTCCTACGCAGCCCCCAGCACAGCCACCCTCGGGGCTGTGAAGGTGCAGTGGTGACTGCCCATGGGTGGGGATCTCAGTTCCACTGTTACCATCTGTGGGCTCATGGGCTTGCGATTTCCAAACATCCGTCCCCATCAATTGTGTTCACCCACCCCATGTGTCATACACCGCCCCTGTATGCATCTTGTTTGTCTTGTCTGTTAACCTCCCCAACCTACCTCTCCAAACATAACTACTTCCTCTACCTCACTTTCCACTCTCACCTGAAAAAAAAAAGGGCAATCTATACCCACAAAAAAATTACTCCCCATACATAGCTGCCTATTTCGCACACATGTCCGCTGGACATGTAAAATGATAATTATAATTGGCAGTACAACAAACTTTGTTGTCCTCACCCCTCTCCCATGGGTGGAAGGTTTCAAATATCACTCCAAACTTATTGCATATGCACAGCTGTTGCTTGTAAAGAAATGGGAAGCTATGGACCTTCCATATACCCGTCCTGCACATCCCAAGCTTGTTTACCTACTGTCTGTCCCTCTTTGTGCCTCCTTTTTCACCACTTTCCTATCTCCCCGTTTTCTTTTCTTTAAAAGAAATTAGCGTGGGGGTTAGTGGGAGTAAGCACTTTTAAGCAGTAGTAAGCGGGTTTAAGTGAGTGTGCGCATGTGTGCGCTTAGCTAAGCATCACTAAGCATCGTGCAAACCCGCGCAAACCCACTTACAACTGCTTAAAAGTGCCTTAGTCACTCTATGTCAGGGCCCATGTTCTGCTCAGCAGCAAAACAAAAAACCTATGCCAGTCTTGATCCCCAGACCATTGACACAATAGACTGCATGAATTACCACTAAGCCACAGCAGATATACAAATAACTTGGTGCTGAAATAAATATATCATGCATTACAATGATGGAATGTAAATGGAAATTAGGAATGGCATAACACAAATCCTGTTCTGTTCTGCTGTTCTGTGTTGAGCAGCCTTTGCAAATGTCAACACAAACAAACCACAAACTGTTCAGAAGTGAATAACTTAATAATTACAGTATAGCAGTACACAAACAGTGCATGTGCCAAAGGAATACATTGCAATAACCACATTTGTATGGCAGTTAATTGTCTAATTCAGAAAGAAAATACATACTCCCATGCATCCTGTGTTAGCATTTGGAGTGGTAAGTACATGTCTACACTGAGAAGTGTGTACTGGAAGCAGCAACATTCAGGTTTGAGTACAGCATGAATATCACTGGCTACAACCCTAGCTTCAGATAAGAGACATATACCAACCTTCTGACTGATACAATGGTGTCCAGAGCAAACAAGCATGGGCCCCACCTTGGAAAGCAGAAAGGGCTATGCCTACCTAACCTAGCATTTTTTAGCAGTGGGCTGCAATCACAGTGAGTACTGCAATAACCACACAGCAGGCTGTATGCAATTACTGAATGGTGGGCAGCAACTGGTGCAGAGGCTGTCACATGCACATGTGCAGATACCTAGAAAAGCAGGCTGTACCTGCTGTCCACACATGCAATAATATTGTTGCAGGAGCAGGGAGATAGAGAGTGAGAGCGAGAGAGAAACAGAGACACAGACAGAGACACAGAGAAAAGAGACAGAAACAGACACAGAAACAGACAGAAAAATCCCAAAACAAACAAACAAAATAAACAAAAAAAAAACAACCAAAAAAAAAAAACAACAAAACTGTAACAACAGATGGAGCAGGGAAAAAAAGTTAAGGTATGTAAGTAATATGTATGTGCTGGCATGTACTAGATGTTCCTGAAGAGTACTCTACACACTGCAATTCATCCATATGTGGCAGCAGTATGTATCCGTCTGTATCTGCACATGTGCATAGGGACATACTGCAACTGTTAGTGAAGGGTGGACACATATATGTCGTTGAAGGTTGTTATGTGCATATATCTATGTAGGTCATAGTGTGAGGCATAGAAAACAGCATGCAGTGCTGATATATGTCATGTGGTGGTTAAACCCTGTGGGACTGATTTGTCAGATCTGCTGTGTTACAGCCAATGAGGCCTGCTAAAGCTACACGGGCTGAGGACACCAAAATGCATTCTGCACAACACTGTGCAATATAATCACATAACTGTACATCCCACAACTGTTGCATAATTGATATCCCCACCATGAAAGGTGGACTGCACATGTGCCTATATGTACATCCATATGTACAGCAATGGATGTGTACATGTATCTGTATGGATATGTATATAAATATATATATATGTGTGTATATATATATATATATATATATATATATATATATATATATATATATATATATATATATATATATATATATATATATATATGTATATATATATATATATATATATATATATATATATAGAGAGAGAGAGAGAGAGACGGGGTCAAATGTACTGCAACAGGTGTGTGGTGACCAATGAATGGACTGTAGGCAAGTGCTGATACTGCAGTGCCATTCCTCCTTTCCCAAACACTGTATCCATTAACTACCACATAGGTAGAAACCTACCTAACACTGAAGGTATGATAAGGGAACATGGGACACAGGTGGACAGTAGCCTCCCCTTTGAAAAAGACAGTGCCACACTAGACTTGTAATCTGTCTATGTGGCATGTGTCATGACAACAGGTGTGTCATGTAGGGATATATAGGTCAGTGTTCTCCTCTACTCATCACAATGTCCCATGTGGTATGTACCTCACATGACAACTACAGCAAGTGGAAAGGCCACAGACATACCTCACAAAGGGTAATACTGGCCTCAAACAGATGCCCCATGCAGACTGACTCACAAAACCACAGCTAGACTGTATTGCATACCGCCCACACAGAGGTGACCTCTGCCGGACATACAGAGGTATGTCAGACCCATAGCTGTGTGACAACCACCATGGCAACATATCACAATCCCTCTGGGCTACATGCTCTAGGGCCCTAAACCTCATCAGCTCACTAAACAGCACATGCTGGAGGGATATGTTCCTATCTCAGAGATATGCCATACTCTGGAATAGACCACCTAGCAATAGCCAACTAGGTTCCTCATTAGCAGTTGTCATAAATACCCCTGATGATTGTTTGGGAGATTGGTAATACACCCCAGGAATCCCCTCTGTGGTTCTGGTTGACTGGGGCAGGTGAAATCTAAGTGCATGTGTGGCAAAGGCCAGGGTAGCATATGGCTAGGCTGCTGTAGTCCCTAGGGCCAACAGCATCTCACCTACCTATGACACTATGCACTCACACATGTACTCAATGCAATACCTGCTATGTGAGGTTGAATAAGTGTAACGCTGAATGTGCACAAGGTCTGTAAAGGTGTGATATCATAGTGTGAAGTTGTATCTGACATGGTAGTGTCTATCCTAGCTGTGAGGCCAGCAAAAGATATGTATATTATTGTTAGGCAGACATAGTACTATACCATATGATATGACATAGTTCCTTGTTGACGACTGTGGTGTTCCATTGTAGGCTAAAGCAATACATGTATGCTTAGTGAGTGGTACTGCTGGTGAATCCGACTCCCATATGAACAGTAGTACTACCTGAAGCTGTAGGCCTAAACAGCACAGTATGGTGTGTGTTCACATTGCTTGGAAACACTGTCATGTGTGTTTCCTGTAGTCTGCACAGAGGACATAACTCAGGCATAAGGGTTTGTAAGTAGTGGCACACAGTACTGTATGGTACACAGGTAAAACTCATCTGTGTTGGCATACTGTGGTGTGTTGCATGTTTGTCTCATGGGTGAGTAATTATGCCTGTACCATGGCCGCAATCATATGTGTGTTAAAGGGTATACGTGTGTATCTAGCAACATATATACTCTGTTACAGCAGTATGCCACCTATATTAACAACTGTGCACATATGTTAGGCAGGGCTATGGCATCAACGACTAGGGTGGTTTACTGGTACTACTGTAACAGTACTTTACATTCATTGCAATGGATGACATCTTTGTTCGTGCATTAGTGTGATATATACCCCTGTGGTGAGGTTGTGCATTGTGCCATAAACAGTGTGCCGGGTACTGTGTATAGTGGTTTGATATATAGGGTGTGCCAGGCACTGTTAGTCAGTTGTGGTCTGAGAACCAATATGTGGTATTGAATGTGTGTATCCTGAGACAGACAAATGGATGGTATATATGGCAGTGAAGTGATATCTGTGGTTAAGGGTGTAAAGTGTGCCACAGGACTCGCTCACACATATTGTTCATTTCTCTTTCAGCCTGATGGCCCACCAACGTAACCCATCTTACACAGCAGAGGAGGAAGAGGTGATTCAGCAAAGTCTGGTGCAGCACTACACACTGTTGTTTTCCAGACGCAGCCAGCACCAGCATGAGTGGACTGCAGTGGGGCAAGATGTTGTTCATCAGGTAAATGACATAGACATGCATAACTGGACATATGAGTAGGTACGCCATCACTGCAGTGATTTAATTAGACATGTCCAGCAGCATGCGTCTGATATCCAGAGACAACAGCTTGCCACAGGTGGTGGGGTGGCCATTCATCCCCCCTCACTAGAGTGGAGGAGCTGCTCCTAAGCGTGGTGGCTCCTGGACAACAACAGCAACTCCCACACACATGTGTCGTCATGGAGGCCGGAGCCACCCAGCATGTTCACATGGAGCGTGCAGGTAACATGCCCTATCTGTAGACTACAGTTACCTGTATTGTTAGATTATGTCTATGTGAGATGTGTACTGTGTGTTTAGCAGTTGTGCTGCCTAGTGTTGTGCAATACTGATATTTGGAATATTATATGTACACCTGTGACTGTCGACAGTTGTTCTACTGTAGTTTAGCAAACCCACAGTAGCAATGCCACAGTTGTGGCCACTGACAAACTCTCTCATATTCTCGTAGGTCCCTCTGGTGTGACAGCAGGGCAGACATTCCATACTGGTGAGTGTGGTATAACTGCAATGTTGATAATGAAATGTGCATGTCATAAGTGAGGTGTAGGCCATGTACACGTAACACACCTACGCATAATGCATGCCGTGCATGTTTGCTGTAAGACGTTGCACAGCTCAGTAATGTCAGTAGCTGCCTCAATGACATGCAATACACAGAACATCAGACACAGTTGTGGTATCACCGTACTGCACATTGGATAGGCATAGTTGCTACAGCTGTACACAACATAACACATTTATCATATGCAGTACACCTCGACATGCTACATATGGCATTACCACACACCTGCTGTAAGGTCACACTTCAGTATCCCACATGTCATCCACACACACATGATACATCTCAGGGGTAGAGGCCTATCATGGGGCTGTGCAACACTCTTCAACACATAACACAGTCATGTTAGGCAATGCTCCCTATTGGGCACCCACACACCCATGTACAAAGTGGCTGTGTATTTGTGAACGTAGCCACAGCACTGCAGTACAGGTGCAGCATGCTAGGCGGTGGACTGTCACACATTAGTAGTCATGAGTGACCACATGATGCATGATGATGATGGCTCATGGTACTACACCCCATCCAGTTACAGTGACAACAGTACTACACATAGCAGTCATTGCTTTGCACCTCAATGTTGTGTGTGTGCAAACATATGCACCTATACACAATATGCATAGCATGTTGTGTGTGTGCTAACATATTCCAGTATACACAATATGCATAGCAGTTGCCTTCTGTACAAAGTGACACATATATGTCCTGGAATACTATTGGGTGTATAGGTCACATGACACACATTGGGTATGTGTGGTGTATAATGTTGCAGTCATGTAGCATGCCATGTCATGGCTAGCACCGACATATCTGCAATATGTCCCACACTCACCATAACCATTGTACAATGTGCATGTCAAGCATTTGGATTCCTTCACGTCTACATGCACCACTCATCCTGTGTGTGTGTACACAGCATGCATGTGCTACACCTGTGCCCAGTATTATCTGCTATGGACACAGACACTGTAATCAGACATGGAAATCTATGTGTCACACAGATAACACATGCAGCCATGATATTTATACCTGTGAGTGATGGTGCACAGGACATTGCAGAGCTGATAATACTTGCAAAGCAATGTTGTGTCCATGTACACATTGTGTTCCAGGGTGCAGCCAATCACTGAACAACTACACACATGCATCAAAGCCATGTATACTGTCATGAAATAGGGCCATCTACACTCGCACTGCATGGTCTTGAGCAACACGTAGTCTGCATGCT
The DNA here is from genome assembly GCF_019279795.1 of Protopterus annectens. Taxonomy (NCBI): domain Eukaryota; kingdom Metazoa; phylum Chordata; order Ceratodontiformes; family Protopteridae; genus Protopterus; species Protopterus annectens. Next base: position 999,209,554 of record NC_056745.1, on the reverse strand, counting down.
GTCACGTGTGAGGTGACTGTTTGCCTTGTGATACTGTCACTCACCTTCACCCCCTATTGAGTATGTGTTGGATTGCTGGTGTGTGTATCTGCTGTAGTGAGGAGTGTATTTGTGTGCATGTGTTTATGTGTGCATGTGTGCATGTGTGCATGTGTTCATGGGTGCATGTGTGCATGTGTGCATGTGTGCATGTGTGTGCATGTGTACATGTGTGCATGTGGCATTATGTGTGCATGTGTTCATGTGTGCATGTGTGCATGTGTTCATGTGTGCATGTGTGCATGTGTGCATGTGTGCTAACATCATGTACAGATTGTAAAGTGTGTTTCCTGTCTTCCTCTCACAGGTGCTGAGTTTGGGGTGGCTGAATGCAGCAGGGAACCTGAAGTCACTGCCACAAATAGTGGAGATGATGAGACATGTATTGTGGCACAGGCAGGTATGACAAGGTCTGTCATTGTTCCGCCACATGACAGTACACAGCATTCAACCCCATCTATGCGCACACTCATACTGCCAATACATCCCTCATCACCAATGGCCTTAGCCGAGGGACAGCATACAGTTGGCATTGACCAGGATACTGTGGTACCTATGGCACTTGCGTCCCCTCATAGCAGCCATACCCAGATTTCTGGAACAGTACCACATAGGCAGATGCCCAGGGGTTCTCAGGGGAGCACCGCTGGTCGTATTACCCCTGGCAGATGTGCCCTCACAGGTCTTACAGCCACGACTATGTTCCAGGATGTAATGTAGGCACAGGCACATATGGAACGGTACACCAGACAGGGACTAAGGGCTCAGAGGGCCCATTACACTGCTATCAATGACAGCATCTGTGACCTTGCTGGTGCCATCCAGAATTACACTGAGGTCATTGATAGACGTTGGGGGGAGACATTAGATGCCCTCCACAATGTGTTTTCCATGAGCCAGAACCGTGCGGGACAGGTGAGACATGGACGTGGATGCATGCCAGCAACATCAACAGCTGGCAATCATTGCAGATGGCCCACAGATCACAGCTGCTCCTGTAGTGGCAGTACCAGCCCCAGCAATGCTGGGGCTGGCCTGTCAATTGACCATCCTAGTAGACCACATGCACGTGGCTCTGGCCAGTCCCAGCAGGGACATGGGTCCACTCAACATACCTCTGCCTCTGATGATAGTACCTAGTCAGGGTTGGTACCCGATACTGTCCGTGGCACCCCTGCCAGGCACAGGTACTGTGTCCGTGGCCGGAGACAGTGATCTGTACAGCCTGGCAGGTACAGTCTCTGGCTGTCCCACAACCTCCTGTATATGGCAGCCACATGGTGGAGCTGTGTGCATGCAGACACACACACATTAACCAAACAACTAGGGCTCACACATACACACACACATTACATCAACACTGGCCTGTGCTATACTGTTGTCCCTCACACACACATGCACACATAGACATGTCGATTGGATGGGTCAATGTCGGGCTCTGGCAAACCAACAACACACCCTGTGCATATGATGACACCTGTGCCACCTCCTGTCATCTGTAACATTGATGCAGGAACAGGCTAACATGGTGCTGATGCACAGGGTGACATTATAGCAGTGTAGCAATATTAGCAATTTGTCAACAGGAACATGTAATGATATCCTTGTAGGTATATCTGAGCAGGCGTGATGCATCAAAGCTCTGATTGTCAATGTAGCATTGTTTACACCAGTGTTAGGTCTGAGTATGTATCATCCAGCCATGTGCCACTTGGCTGAAGTGTAGAATGTTGCCAGCATGTGAGTGGACAGTACGTGTGTGATGTGTGCAGTACAGATTAGCAGGTGTACATCTGTGAACATGGTGGGTGCACACTGTCTGCATGTACGTGCATAGTGGACACATGGGACATGTGACATACCCTGTTTTACACATTGTTAACATCTCATAGTATCTCTCGATGGCCAGTATGCATTATTCTACAGATATGTCCTACCATGGGTGCATATGTATATATGACATGGATTGACACTATGCTGTGGGTGATACTGTTAATATCTGTCAATGTTTTGCATTCTGGTAGTATACACAACCTCAACAGCATGACTATAACCAATCATTAGATGATGTCCTGACAACTGACACACAGTTGTAGGGAACTCAGTAACAGTGGGATCCTTCCAGTACTATACTATAACAGTAACCAGTGGTATTGACCGCCACCCGTTCCTGGGACCACACCTGTTTGGCATATAGGCCTCTTAGGTACATGCAAACACACTAGGGATATGTCCATCCACATCTGGAAATGCATGCATTGGCCTGCAATGCAGTCTTTGGATGGGACACATATCCTGTACAAGGGTATCATACAGACAGATACCTGTTGTCCGACACATGCTGTATTGCACTAGGCCGACTATGGCATAGTCATCCACATTTACTATACTTACTATCCCGACAGTACCACATAGGTGATAGCCCCCAAAATGTATGTTGGGTACCAATGTGTACCTACAGCCACGTGTAAAGTCATCTGTCCCTTGGTATCCCAATATCCAGAGGTATTGTGGAGTCCCTTGGTGTATCACATAAGACATTAGGGGCCTGAATGCATATCCACAAGGCTGTTGTACACCTATAATGACTGTCCAATATTGCCAGTCATTGTTGTGTATGAACATGTCTGACATATACCCCAGGCATGTACCCTCACTCACATTGCTATATAGTAACTGTCATGGGTGTGTGTGGCACAGATGACCTTGGCCACAGATCACTACACTGGCCGGCCTGGTCACATACATACATATGTGACCTATGATCCGAGAAGCAGTGGCACAATCTGTCAAAGGAAACTAATGTATTCATGTAGTATGCAGGCTTCACACCTATGGACTAATTGAGGTCACATATACATATATTTATTTGCCACACTGATACCTGATGTGTGCAATGCACATACTGTTTTAATCCTGATATGTCATAGCATAGTAAAAGCCAAACCAACACCGCATTGACCAACAGTGTCACATACACACACACTCAGCAATTGCAGGTTTCAAACCCCTACCTAACTATGTTATGATATCAGAGAGATACGCATTAACATGTCGCATTATATGTTTGACTGGATGATTGGTTTTCTCCTGCTATATATGTAGGATACTGACATCATCAGACTTTCCAAAGAGGAATGTACCTCTTTTAATGTGTTTTCCCAGTCTCCAAACAGGGCACTCCTCTCAAAGGAAATCACGTACACACACCCAATCAGCAACTGCAGGATTCAAACCCCTACCTAACTATGTTATGATACTAGAGAGTTATGCATTAACACGGCGTGCTATATGCTTATTGGTTGTTTTGTTTCCTCCTGCTATATTTGTAGGATGCTGACATCATCAGACTTTCTAAAGAGGAATGTACCTCTTTTAATGTGTTCTCCCAGTCTCCAAAAAGGGCACTCCTCTCAAAGGAAATCATACACATACACAGTCAGCAATTGCAAGATTCAAACCACTACCTAACTATGTTATGATACTAGAGAGATACGCATTAGCATGGCACACTATATGCCTTACTGAGTGCTTTGTTTCCTCCTACTATATTTGTAGGATGCTGACATCATCAGACTGGACATGGTAATGTGTGTACACTTTGTTTTATGCAATCCCAGGAATGAGCCATATGGGTCAGCAGGTGTCAACAGCTTGAACAGGAGCACATGATTCTTAGCTTGTGTTATCTGTCTGTGGACAGATTGACATTCCTTCATATGTCAACACATATTTATGCACAGATTGTTGGTTTTGTAGATATGACATGTATCTGGGATGTTGATACAGGGCTATTCTAAGTCTATATGAGACATGTGTAGCTCCGTTCAGTGATGTGTGTCCTGGGTGGCTGCCTTGCAAACAGTCTAGCATGTTTGGGAACCATGATCTGCACATGAACATACCACAGTTGGTAGGGCTGTGTGTTTGTCAGCTTCTAATAGCTCTGTTTATGACCTCAACCATGATGGACTCCATGGCCTTGCAAATCAGACTTCATAGGCTTACTGGACTATACTTCCCATGGTGTGTTGTGCACCAACACTTGTGGGGAGAGCCATATGTTGCTGTAACACATTCAACGGTTCCAGGTCCTGTGGAGAAGGTGAGGCCCAACAGATTGTTCAGGTGCAGAGTGTGTTTGTTCTGTAGTTCATTCATGACACATATAGGGAAACAATGCAATCCAATTGCTGCCATGCTTTTGGCTTTGGGGGGAGCTGTTCACCCATTCTACATGTGATATCTCCAGGTATTTTGACAGTGACTTTCAGCAGTGGGAGGTAGGAATGTATATATGGGCCTGTCTGACAGGATGTCGGCATTGTCAGTCAGGTACAGTTGGCCCTGACTTAGGACATATATGAGTGTACATTGCTATTTATGACATAGCTGAAGGAGGTGTCATGATTCTGTCTGGATTCTTTTGCAGCTGCTCTTTACAAAACACTGACAAACCTGATCACTAATCCCTGTTATACTCTTTTACACACTTAACACCTACTGATCCTTTGTGATCAGTCTACAGAGTACGTCATAGGTTCATAGGTTTATACTAGGCTATCTGCCCTAAGGCATTTATAAGCCTAGCCCAAAGTTTTGTGGCTTACGCCACCCCTTATGTTAAAAAAAATACTGTGCCCATTAGTTTGTTGTGCCTCTGTCCAGCAGTGACACAGAGATGATTCCCGGGGTAAACCTACGAGCTCCCATCCACCGGTCAAGATTTCTCTTGAACAGAGCCAGCAAGGTGCTCTGCCTCACATGGACCGGGATTTTATTTCACAGCATAGGGAGTCTCTGGGTGACAAATCTATCCCTCCAGCATGTCCTATTTATATCCGTGCTAAGGTTTAAGTCGCTTGCTCTAGTGGATCTGGTAGATTTGGATTTTTTGAGGTGGAGCATGTCCATTAATTCTGGGTTGGACATGGCCTTGTATGTCAGGCACAGGTTACCTCTGAGCAGACGGTATTCGACTGAATAGAGCTGGAGTTTCTTCAGTCTGGCTGCATATGACAGATTTTGGAGTCCCTTTATCCTTTTGGTGAGGAACTTTTGGGGTCTCTCCAATTGCTGCAGGTATCGGGTGAGATACATCCCGAATGGGGCATTGTACTCGATCATTGGTCTGATAAGTGAAGAGTACAGGGGAACAATGACCTCACTTGATCTGGATGCGAATCCCTTCATGATCAGGTGGGCAATGTAGAAGGTCTTTCTAACCACTTTAGCAATGTGAGTGTCAAAAGAAGGCCACTGTCAACCTGGGTCCCCAGGTCCCTGATAACCTCTTCTGTGCTTAGTGGATTGCCACCTATATGGTAGCTTGGGGTTACCTTGTTTTTCCCGAAGGGTATGACTATACATTTTTTGGCATTTAACTTCAGGCCATGGCTCTGGCACCAGCTATCAGTTTCCGTGAGACCCCTCTGAAGGATATCTGTGTCCGATGTACTTTCCACTATGGCGCCCAGTTTGCAGTCATCTGCAAACTTTGTCAGCCATAGTCCTCCTATGTTTGCCTGTACTTCTAAGAAGTAGATGCCGAACAACAGGGGGCCAAGGACTGAGCCCTGTGGGACACCACTTGTGACCGGCTTGGAGTCTGACATGGCGCCAGCAACTCTAACCCTGTGGGTTCTGTCCTTTAGCCAGTTTTCAACCCATCTTGTGACATATGGGTTTACATTTAAGCTGGTAAGTTTCTCTATAATACCAGAGTGGGGTATTGTGTTGAAAGCTTTTGCAAGGTCAAGGTAGGCTGTATGGACTGCCTTTCCCTCATCAATGGCCTTGGTGACTGTTTCGAAGAAGTCGACCAAGTTCAAAAGGCATGATCTGCCCTTGACAAAGCCAAACTGGGTCGGGTCCAATGTCTGCAAGTCCCCTATGTCTTTGTTTATGAGTTCCATTATGAGCCTCTCCATAGCTTTGCAGACCAGGCTTGTTAAGCTTATGGGGCAGTAATTACCAGGATCCGTAGAGGCACCACCTTTGTGGAGTGGGACCACAGTTGCCGTACGCCACTCCTTGGACACGTATCCTGTGGTAAAGCTAAGATTAAACAGCTGCCTTATGTGCAGGTTTAGTTCCTCATTGAGTTCATGTAGCACACAGCCGGGGACACCATCCGGTCCCATTGATGCTGTGTTTTTAGCTTTAGAGAGAGCAGCTTTCACCTGCGCATTTGAGATGTCTGGGAGGCTACACTCCGCTGGGATAGTTATCTCTCCTTTTTGGGGGGAGAGGGGGGTGAAGTTTGCACTGAACTTGTCTGCCAGTATGTTGGCAATATCTGTGGGTTCAGTGATTTTTGTATCATTTTGGACTAATTCTGAGCATATCTGGGAGTTTCCACCCAGGTTTCTAACATAGCTGAAGAAGGCCTTTTGATTGTCTTTTGAATCTATGGCAAATTTTCTCTCAAAGTTGGCCTTGGATGATTTTATGAGTGCTCATATTTTTTTACTAATAATGATCAACGGTGTCTTCTCTTTTATGGATTTTGCTCTATCATGTAACAGCTTTCTCCTCTTATTGTAAAGTTTGTTTATGGCTGGGGTTCACCAGACTGGACGTTTGCCCTTGGTGGAAAGAGTCTTGGTTTTATTAGGGATTGCCTGATCCATGCAGTCCTGGAGGTGTTCGTAGAAGGCATTTGTAAGGGCTTCTGCAGCTTGGGTTGTGGTTTCCACTGGCTCGTGGGCCTTGATGGATACCACACCAGTCTTGAGTAGTGTGAAGTTTGCTTTAGAGAAGTTCTTCACTGTGGTCTTTTTTGTTTGGGGTGGGGGCGGGATGTGGATTTCCAGTGAGATTAGTTTATGATCTGATCTCACCAATCAGGGATATACTTCCGGTGTGGAGCATTTTGTCCCCATGTTTGTGATGATGAGATCTAGTATATTTTCTCCTCTTGTGGGAACGGTGACTAGTTGTTCCATGGCATTTGAATTTATGAACTCCAGAAACCTTTGGGCTAGAAAGTTGGGGCTTGAGTAATGTTCCCAGTCTATATTCGGGTAGTTGAAGTCACCCAATATAATGGTGTTTGGAGATACATTTATACCCTCCAGTGTCTTCAGGAAGGCTGTGTGGGGTTCCCGAGTTTGAGAGGGTGGCCTGTAGCATGCTACAAATTGTAGAGCAGTTTTGCCTATGGTTAATTGCACCTGGATGGTTTCCGATGTTTCGTGCATTGCCACCAACCTGGAGGTGTGGGTATCCTTGATGAATATGGATACACCCCCTAATTTTATGGTGTGGTCTGGGTTTTGGGGCCGGAACGCATGATATGAGGTAAAACCTGATAGTGCTGGGGTGCTCTCAGGAGCCTTGAACCAGGTTTCAGTCACAGCACAGACATCGATGTTCTCCATACTGAGAAGGGCCTCGAGTGTGTGCATTTTGAGATTTAGACTTCTGGCATTGAGCAGCATTACCCTTAGTTTCTACCCATTTTTGTTTTCTAGGGTGATAGGTTTAGAATTTGAGCCTTGCCCAAAAAAGGCACTATGGGGGTGGCAAGAGCCTTAGCCAATATCCGGAATCCCAGGGGTGACAGGTACAAGCCGTCCCTTGTGAAGCAGAGTGGCTTGTCAAGCATGTCATCCCAGGCAGACAGACACTGGATCCCCTTTGAATGACACCAGAAATTAAGCCAATTGTTAAAGCTGATCATCTTGTCTCTATGTTGTGGCATCATTCTTGGTGAAGGAAGGATACTGCTGTTTGATTTATTGTTGTGATAGCTTTATGTGAGACTGGTTTTGTGGTGTGTGTAGTTGCCTTCTCCTCCTGTCTGGTCTTGCCAGTCCTGAGTTGAGAGAGCTCAGCCTCTAGTTTAGCCAAATAGCTGCATCTCTTGCAAGTATTTGTGTTATGTGGGAGGAGGAGAGGGTTGTCTGTGTACATGAGGCAATTGTAACATTGCCTCACTATTCCCAGATTCATCAACTGGACAGGAGAGGATGCCAGCATCTGGCCCTTCGGCATGCGAGAGAAATTAAGAAGTTAGGGGTGTAACTGAATAAGAGAGGACTTAGTAAGGAGGTGGGTACTCCTGGGGGGGGGGGGTTTCGCTAGTGAGAGACTTTGTATAATACAGAAGTGCTAAACCTGAAAAGAAGATGCTTTTAAGACAAGTGCTAAGCTTTTTTTTTTTTTTTTTTGGAGAAAAAAAAAAGCTTTTAGGAACAAGTGCTGCGCTTTTTAGTTAAGGGATATACTGTTTAGATTACTAGTAGAGCAGTTCTAAGGGAAAAAATGAAGAACAGACTTTATGGAGCCAGAAAAAGTTTAACCTTGTTAAACCAGTGCTGCCCGATGCTGCTCTAGTGGCAACTCCGCGCTAAAGCACGCTAAAGCGTGCTTGATAGCAGGGGATGGAAAGAGCCAGGAATTGACCCAAAACGGCCAATAAAACTACAGTTTCAAGTCAGTAACCACTCCCACGGGGGGCAGGGAAGCTGCTCAATGTTTTTCACTGCCACTGATCAACAGAGAGACTTTCCTTTAGCCCAAGCAAAAATGGCCTCACAGAAACTTACAAACAGTTCAAGAACAGCAAGCCTGTAACTGAACTTTTTTAAATCTCAGAAAAGTGGGACAAAAGCCAAGATTTTTTTTTTTGTTTTTTCAGAGATAGCAGAGGTTCACAAGTAATATCAAGTTATAACAGTGCAGTAAATGACCCCACACAAGAGTACTAGTCCAAAGACAGAAAATATGCAAGTTTTGAGAAAAAAACGATTTTAAAATTAAGTGCAAACAGGAAATTCAGTAAACAGCTTTTGGTTGTGCTCTAAATACAGCTACTAATGCAGAAATCAAGTTTAACAAGCCATAAAATGCTCAAACTAGGCAACTATGCAGAAAAACTTAGCAAATAAACAGAGGAAAAATACTTAAATCTCAAAAGTGGCTCATTTCTTCTCTCAGCATTTTCTCCTCTTGGTGGGTGCTTCACCAACAGCTAACAAGCCTGAAAAGATGCCAAATCCACGAGGCAACTAGGTTTTAAGAGAGGAAGATGAAGGAGTTTTGGAAATGACCCCTATTAGTCAATAAAACTACAGTTTCAAGTCAGTAACCACTCCCACGGGGGCAGGGAAGCTGCTCAATGTTTTCACTGCCACTGATCAACAGAGAAACTTTCCTTTAGCCCAAGCAAAAATGGCCTCACAGAAACTTACAAACAGTTCAAGAACAGCAAGCCTGTAACTGAACTTTTTTAAATCTCAGAAAAGTGGGAAAAAAGCAAGATTTTTTTGTTTTTGTTTTTTCAGAGATAGCAGAGGTTTACAAGTAATATCAAGTTATAACAGTGCAGTAAATGACCCCACACAAGAGTGCTAGGCCAAAGACAGAAAATATGCAAGTTTAGAGAAAAAAAATATATTAAAATTAAGTGCAAACAGGAAATTCAGTAACCAGCTTTTGGTTGTGCTCTAAATACAGCTACTAATGCAGAAATCAAGTTTAACAAGCCATAAAATGCTCAAACTAGGCAACTATGCAGAAAAGCTTAGCAAATAAACAGAGGAAAAATACTTAAAATCTCAAAAGTGGCTCCTTCCTTCTCTCAGCGTTTTCTCCTCTTGGTGGGTGCTTCACCAACAGCCAACAAGCCTGAAAAGACGCCAAAACCATGAGGCAACTAGGTTTTAAGAGAGGAAGATGAAGGAGTTTTGGAAATGACCCCTATTAGTCAATAAAACTACAGTTTCAAGTCAGTAACCACACCCACGGGGGGCAGGGGAGCTGCTCAATGTTTTCACTGCCACTGATCAACAGAGAGACTTTCCTTTAGCCCAAGCAAAAATGGCCTCATAGAAACTTACAAACAGTTCAAGAACAGCAAGCCTGTAACTGAACTTTTTTAAATCTCAGAAAAGTGGGAAAAAAGCAAGATTTTTTTTTCAGAGATAGCAGAGGTTCACAAGTAATATCAAGTTATAACAGTGCAGTAAATGACCCCACACAAGAGTGCTAGGCCAAAGACAGAAAATATGCAAGTTTTGAGAAAAAAACGATTTTAAAATTAAGTGCAAACAGGAAATTCAGTAAACAGCTTTTGGTTGTGCTCTAAATACAGCTACTAATGCAGAAATCAAGTTTAACAAGCCATAAAATGCTCAAACTAGGCAACTATGCAGAAAAACTTAGCAAATAAACAGAGGAAAAATACTTAAAATCTCAAAAGTGGCTCCTTTCTTCTCTCAGCATTTTCTCCTCTTGGTGGGTGCTTCACCAACAGCTAACAAGCCTGAAAAGATGCCAAAACCACGAGGCAACTAGGTTTTAAGAGAGGAAGATGAAGGAGTTTTGGAAATGACCCCTATTAGTCAATAAAACTACAGTTTCAAGTCAGTAACCACTCCCACGGGGCAGGGAAGCTGCTCAATGTTTTTCACTGCCACTGATCAACAGAGAAACTTTCCTTTAGCCCAAGCAAAAATGGCCTCACAGAAACTTACAAACAGTTCAAGAACAGCAAGCCTGTAACTGAACTTTTTTAAATCTCAGAAAAGTGGGAAAAAAGCAAGATTTTTTTTGTTTTTGTTTTTTCAGAGATAGCAGAGGTTTACAAGTAATATCAAGTTATAACAGTGCAGTAAATGACCCCACACAAGAGTGCTAGGCCAAAGACAGAAAATATGCAAGTTTAGAGAAAAAAAATATTTTAAAATTAAGTGCAAACAGGAAATTCAGTAACCAGCTTTTGGTTGTGCTCTAAATACAGCTACTAATGCAGAAATCAAGATTAACAAGCCATAAAATGCTCAAACTAGGCAACTATGCAGAAAAGCTTAGCAAATAAACAGAGGAAAAATACTTAAAATCTCAAAGTGGCTCCTTCCTTCTCTCAGCGTTTTCTCCTCTTGGTGGGTGCTTCACCAACAGCCAACAAGCCTGAAAAGACGCCAAAACCATGAGGCAACTAGGTTTTAAGAGAGGAAGATGAAGGAGTTGAAATGACCCCTATTAGTCAATAAAACTACAGTTTCAAGTCAGTAACCACACCCACGGGGGCAGGGAGCTGCTCAATGTTTTCACTGCCACTGATCAACAGAGAGACTTTCCTTTAGCCCAACCAAAACTGGCCTCATAGAAACTTACAAACAGTTCAAGAACAGCAAGCCTGTAACTTGAACTTTTTTGAATCTTCAGAAAAGTGGAAAAAAGCAAGATTTTATTTTTTTGTTTTTTTCAGAGATAGCAGAGGTTCACAAGTAATATCAAGTTATAACAGTGCAGTAAATGATCCCACACAAGAGTGCTAGGTCAAAGAGAGAAAATATGCAAGTTTTGAGAAAAAACGATTTTAAAATTAAGTGAAAACAGGAAATTCAGTAAACAGCTTTTGGTTGTGCTCTAAATACAGCTACTAATGCAGAAATCAAGTTTAACAAGCCAGAAAATGCTCAAACTAGGCAACTATGCAGAAAAACTTAGCAAATAAACAGAGGAAAAATACTTAAATCTCAAAAGTGGCTCCTTTCTTCTCTCAGCATTTTCTCCTCTTGGTGGGTGCTTCACCAACAGCTAACAAGCCTGAAAAGATGCCAAAACCACGAGGCAACTAGGTTTTAAGAGAGGAAGATGAAGGAGTTTTGGAAATGACCCCTATTAGTCAATAAAACTACAGTTTCAAGTCAGTAACCACTCCCACGGGGGGCAGGGAAGCTGCTCAATGTTTTTCACTGCCACTGATCAACAGAGAAACTTTCCTTTAGCCCAAGCAAAAATGGCCTCACAGAAACTTACAAACAGTTCAAGAACAGCAAGCCTGTAACTGAACTTTTTTAAATCTCAGAAAAGTGGGGAAAAAAGCAAGATTTTTTTTTGTTTTTGTTTTTTTCAGAGATAGCAGAGGTTTACAAGTAATATCAAGTTATAACAGTGCAGTAAATGACCCCACACAAGAGTGCTAGGCCAAAGACAGAAAATATGCAAGTTTAGAGAAAAAAAATATTTTAAAATTAAGTGCAAACAGGAAATTCAGTAACCAGCTTTTGGTTGTGCTCTAAATACAGCTACTAATGCAGAAATCAAGTTTAACAAGCCATAAAATGCTCAAACTAGGCAACTATGCAGAAAAGCTTAGCAAATAAACAGAGGAAAAATACTTAAAATCTCAAAAGTGGCTCCTTCCTTCTCTCAGCGTTTTCTCCTCTTGGTGGGTGCTTCACCAACAGCCAACAAGCCTGAAAAGACGCCAAAACCATGAGGCAACTAGGTTTTAAGAGAGGAAGATGAAGGAGTTTTGGAAATGACCCCTATTAGTCAATAAAACTACAGTTTCAAGTCAGTAACCACACCCACGGGGGGCAGGGGAGCTGCTCAATGTTTTTCACTGCCACTGATCAACAGAGAGACTTTCCTTTAGCCCAAGCAAAAATGGCCTCATAGAAACTTACAAACAGTTCAAGAACAGCAAGCCTGTAACTGAACTTTTTTAAATCTCAGAAAAGTGGGAAAAAAGCAAGATTTTTTGTTTTTTTTTTTCAGAGATAGCAGAGGTTCACAAGTAATATCAAGTTATAACAGTGCAGTAAATGACCCCACACAAGAGTGCTAGGCCAAAGACAGAAAATATGCAAGTTTTGAGAAAAAAACGATTTTAAAATTAAGTGCAAACAGGAAATTCAGTAAACAGCTTTTGGTTGTGCTCTAAATACAGCTACTAATGCAGAAATCAAGTTTAACAAGCCATAAAATGCTCAAACTAGGCAACTATGCAGAAAAACTTAGCAAATAAACAGAGGAAAAATACTTAAAATCTCAAAAGTGGCTCCTTTCTTCTCTCAGCATTTTCTCCTCTTGGTGGGTGCTTCACCAACAGCCAACAAGCCTGAAAAGATGCCAAAACCACGAGGCAACTAGGTTTTAAGAGAGGAAGTTGAAGGAGTTTTGGAAATGACCCCTATTAGTCAATAAAACTACAGTTTCAAGTCAGTAACCACTCCCACGGGGGGCAGGGAAGCTGCTCAATGTTTTTCACTGCCACTGATCAACAGAGAGACTTTCCTTTAGCCCAAGCAAAAATGGCCTCACAGAAACTTACAAACAGTTCAAGAACAGCAAGCCTGTAACTGAACTTTTTTAAATCTCAGAAAAGTGGGAAAAAAGCAAGTCCAGGGGTCGGTTTCGTGTGTACTCTCCAGTCCATCTGGTGAATATTGTGATTTTGACACAATGTCACAACTGCCTCATGTGCACAGAGAACCCTCTCCTCCTCTCAACAAACTCATATATATGTGAGAGATGCAACTGTATAGACATACATGAGGGAGTCTGAGCTCTCTCGACCTATGACTGGCACAGTCTATCAGGTGGTTAAGGTAACCACACACACCACATATCAGTCTCACATAAACCTATAGCGACAGCAATCAAACCACATTATCACACATAAACATACTCAGAGGCTCTAAATAAACTTTGCCAAAGCAGCAGATACCTCCAAAGTGGACACACAAACAACTGCTACCCCACTACAATACCCACATATCACATAGTTCACAATGTCAGTGTGCCACACAGTCACTGCCCTTCAGGCTAAGCAACACACCTAATACACTTGCAATAGGTGACACTTATTGTCAGACACACTGACATCTCACTCACCAGGCCGAACAAGGGGATGGTCACTTTGAGCTGTCTGTCGGGTGTCAGGATCCACCACATAACACATGCACTCAGGTCACTCCACAGCAAGTACAGAAATGGCTCAATCATTGTCCATGCTGGTGCGTAAAACCTCAGACGTTCCTCCCTGGACCACATGACATGATACATAGAGGAACTCTCTGATCATGTAGGCCAGGCCAGTATGACCCTGGCCTTGTGTAGCATCTTACACTCACCAAGTGTGATGTCACAGTATACAGACAAACTTATCATGTTTAACAGTTGGCTAACATATTGGTGTCATTCAAAGGGGATCCAGTGTCTGTCAGCCTGGGGTGACATGCTCGACATGCCACGTAGCTTCGCTATGGACAGCTTGCACCTGTCACCCTTGGACTTTCGAATACTGGCTAAGGCTCTTGCTACCACCATAGTGCCTTTTTTAAGCAGGGCTCAAAAGACTAACCCATCTCCATAGACATTACAGAGTAAATGAAACTAAGGGTAATGCTGCTGAACACCAGATGTGTTACCCTCAAATTGCGCCCACTCAGGACTCTCCTCATTATGGAGAATAGCGATATCTGTGCACTAACAGACACCTGGTTCAGGATCACAAATGCACACCAGCACTACCAGGTTATGTTTCATGCAATGCTTTCTGACCACAAGACTCTGAACGGACAACACAAATAGGGGGAGTATCCATATACATCACAGATACACACACCTCTGGGTTAGTAGCACTGCACGAAGCATCACAGACCATACATATGCAACTAACATTGTGCAAAACTGCCTTTCAGTTTGTTGCCTGCTACAAACCACCCTCCCAAACTCAGGAACCACACCTGGCTTTCCTGGGAACAATGGAGAATATGAAGGTCTCCCCAAACACCATTATATTGGGTGACTTCAAATACCCAAACATTGACTGGGGATACTACTCAAGCCCCAACACCCTTGCCAAACAGTCGCTACTATTTGTAAACTCATATGCTATGGCACAACTGGTCACCACACCCACAAGAGGGGAAAACATATTGGACCTGATCATCACCAACATGGGGACTCTATGTTCCACACCAGCGATATGCCCCTCATTGGTAAGGTCAGAACATACATTTATGTCACTGGATATCCATATCCCATCCCCACACCCATCCTGGGTAATCTTGGTGAACTCCTCATAAGCCAACATCTCACTTCACCAAAGCAAGGTGGTATCTTTCAGAGACCCTGAGACAGTGGTAAATACGGCTCAGGCTGCTGAATCCTTCACATACATATTCTATGGACACCTAGTGGACTGCATGGATTGTGCTATCCCAAATAACAACAAGACTCACTCCTCCAATGGTAGGGGACCTGTCTGGCAGACCCCGTCCATTAATAAGCTATACAACAAAAGGAGGAAGCTACTACATGATAGAGCACAATCCCAGACAGGGAAGGCATCTGTGATCCATACTAGCAGACAGCTACGATTACTCATGAATTTATCTAAGGCCTGCTCGGACAATTGCACCAGACACATAGGACAATCATAAGGCCTTCTCCAGTTATGTCAGGAACCTGGGTGGACACTCACTGATATGCTGTGAGTTACTGCATACTGACTACACATACCTTGAACCCACTGACATTGCCAACATCCTGGCAAACAGGTTCAGTGCAGATGTCCCCCCCCCCATCCCCCCTAAGGAGCAACTATCCATCCCAACAGAGTGTAACCTCCCTGACATCACAAATTAACAGGTGAGTGCTGCCCTCCCCAAAGCAGACAACACAGCATCAATGGGACCAGATGGTGTCCTGGCCTGCATCTTACACGAGCTTCATGACAGACATAACCCTCACATTAAGTCACTGTTCAATATCGGAGTTATTAAAGGATATGTACCCAAGGACTGGCGTACAGCGACAGTGGTCCCACTCCACAGAGTTGGTGCCACAATGGACCACAGACAATATTGCCCTAGAAGCCTAACTAGCCTGTTCTGCAAAGCTATGGAGCATATTGTCATGGGTCTCATACACATAGACATCGGGAACCTATACTATATATAAGAACTTACATAACCCCCAGGTCGACCCATTATTTCAGCCTGCAACTATTTCCTACATAACACTGGTTTGATTTTACATAGAATATTTTTACCATATGTAGTTAAATCTCCAGTTTACATCAAAGATAGTATGGAATTTTTAAACAAAATATCCTCTATCTCTTGGAACAACAAAATGTATTGGTTGGTTATGGATGTTAAAAGTCTATATACCTCTATTAGACATGATGATGGCCTCAATGCAGTGATATCTTCTTTAAAAGACAACCCTTCTTTTGATTTCATAGTAGATTTGTTGGATTTCTGTTTAAAGAATAATTATTTTATTTTTAATGATGTTTTGTATCGGCAGAAACAAGGTACAGCAATGGGGACAGCTTTTGCCCCATGTATGCTAATTTGTTTATGATTTTTTTTTTAAAGGAAATTTCTATTTGAGTTAAATTTTATGAAATGTAATGTGTTATTTTATTTTCGTTACATAGATGATTTTGATTTTTATTTGTGATGATGGTTTTGATTCAGTTAATGAATTTTTGACAGACTTACATGGTAACCTATTTGGGTTAGAATTTGATGGAATACAGAAGGGAAACAAAGTAATATTCTTGGATCTTGTTTTGGAGGGTACAGAACATGGTAAAATTATATCAAATATACATAGGAAGTTTATAGATGGTAATCAATACCTTCATGCATCTAGTTGCCATCCTGTACATACTTTGGAAGCTCTCCCTTATGGTTGAATTGGCAAGGGTATTTAGATTGTGTAACACACAAGAAAATTTACAAAGGGAATGGGCTATCACATATAATATGTTTTTGAAAAGAGGGTACGGTGTTAATATTTTAGAAAATGCCCTTATGAAAGTAAAAAAGGAGAATAATATGGTAAGGAATAAATGTAATAAGGGTGAACATCACCATTATAAGAAATATCATCTGGCAACCAGTGATAAAACTTGTAAGGATATTTATTTTGTCTCTACATATAATGTAAAAAGTGGAGACATAAAGGATGTAGTGGAACATTTTTGGAAATTTTTAGTGAAAGACAAGGTGTTGATGCACATTTATGCCACAAAAACCTTTATTCTCCTATAAAAGGGGAAGAAATTTGAAAGATATGGTGGTACATGGTAAATTTGTAATGCCAAAATTTTGTTTACCAAGACCGCTAAGTGAATTTGGTACAGTAGATGCAGTGTTTGTAGGAATATAGTTAGAACATTTAATTCTATTAACAACATTAGGTTCACAGTAAGAGATAGTTTTACCTGTAGAAGCAAGGGAGTTGTGTATGCTTTACACTGTCCCTGTGGATTATATTATATAGGTGAAACTAAAAGAGAGTTTCGTATTAGGTCAGGTGAGCACATTAGAGACATAAAACATAAAAGGGAAAATAAATTTATTGCCACACATTTTAGTGTTTATCATAATAGTGATGCTTCATTTTTAACAGGAACAGTTTTAGAAAGTGTGAAATGTCTTTGTAATGATGAAAATACTTTGAAATATAACTTACAATATAAGGAAAGTATTTTTATTTTGAAATACAATACAATGACACCCTGTGGACTGAATAATGAAATAAACTGGAGGTGTCTGCTTTAAAACTTTTTTGAACATAATTGCTTAATTAATTGTTTAATTAATTGCTATGAGTATATATATATATCCATTCTTTCAGTGAGAATGTATACTCTTGAAAGGTGGTTACACCGAGGCACTGGAGAATAAAGAATTTGCTTTTGGATTTGACTTTGGTTCCTGTTTTTCGATTCCTGACTTCTGAAGATTTTGCTGTTTTGGTATTGTTTTGGATCAGAGTTGTTTCTATCTGAAGGTGTGTGGAGTGGAGTTTGTGCAAATATCGCCCTAGAAGCCTAACTAGCCTGTTCTGCAAAGCTATGGAGCGTATTGTGATGGGTCTCATACACATAGACATTGGGAACCTACAGACACTGTGTCCTACACATTTCAGCATTGTTGTGGGCAGATCTTGCCTCTTGAACCTGTTTGTATTCTTTAAACGGTTACCAGGTCCATCAACATAGGGACGGTTGTCCACACAGCCTACCTGGACCTTGCAAAACCCTTCAACACAATACCCCACTCAGCCATTATGCATAGGCTCACCAGCGTCGATATGGACACATATCTCACACGATGGATTGCTACCTGGATCAGGGATAGCACCCACATGGTCAGTATTGCAGGTGCCATGTCTGACTATACACCAGTTACACATGGCATCCCACAAGGCTCAGTCCTGGGACCTCTCTTGTTCAGTATATATTTGTCTGACGTACAGGCTAACACAGGAGGAATATGGCTGACCATGTTTACAGATGACTGCAAACTGGGTGTCATAATCAACTCTCCAGCTGGCACACGCATACTCAATCAGGGTCTCACAGAGATGGATGACTGGTGCCTGAGCCATGGCCTACAGCTGAATGCCATTAGTTGCATAGTCATCCCTTTTGGGAATAACAACATGCCCACACATTACCATATAGGTAGTAATCCATTACATATGGTAGGAGTTGTTAGGGGTTTGGGGACACGACTTGTTCGTACTGTCACCTTTGACAATCACGTTGCCAAAGTGGTTAGACAGACCTTCTATATAGCCCACCTTATCCCATATGGTTTCACATCTAGATCGAGTGAGGTCATTGTGCCCCTATACTCATCACGACCATGCTTGGTTACAATGCCACATTTGGGATGTACCTTACCCAACACCTGCAGCAACTGTAATGGCCACAAAATTTCTTCACCAAACAGATCTAGGGACTCACACGGATGCCCTGCACAGTTCGGATACAGTAACTCCAGCTCTACTCAGTCACTTACCGCCTACTCGGATATGATGTGTGCCTGTTGTTTACAGAAATACCCAACCCAGAATTACTGGACATGATCCACCTCAGGATATCCGACTCCCTTGGAGCTAAACACTCCAGGGACATATACCTCAGCACAGATGTTAATAGGACATGCTGGAGGGACAGATTCTTATCCCAGAGGTTCAACTCACTCCGGATTGTAATCCCAGTTTCGCATAGGCAGAGCCACCCACTGACCACCTAAAGGAGACATCTTGACAACTGGATGGGTGATCGTATGTTTACATCTGGGATATGTTCTGGGTCCCTGCTAGACAGAGGCACACTAGACTAAACGTACATGGGCTATCTTGTGTGACATACTATTCACAGGCACAGTGCAGTAATCTGACAGGGTTGAAAAGCCAAACACACTCTGGCTAGGCTTGTATATGCCCTAGGGCAGATAGCCTATTATTGACCTCTGAACCTATAATAATGTTCAGGATGCACAATGTTTATTGCTGATACTGTTTGCAGGTTTTTATCGTCTTTGCTTTCCCAGTTTCTATGAACAACTTGGGTATCTGCAGAACATATTTGATTATGACAGGGTTCTACTATATTATATATGTGTCTGTTGTCATATAACTGTGTGCACAGGGCGGATTGCTGGACAGTGAGAGGTTCCTGGGTTAACACATGCAACTGTCAGATATGTGTGGCCCACTGCTGTACTCAGACATGGCCTAACTGTGTGAGCATGCCCAGTTCAGGCTTTCCGTGTTTTGTTGCCTGACATTTGTCTCATTTATTCAAGTGTGTGAGCATGCCCAGTGTGACCTTTCAGTATGTTGCTGTCTGAGGTCCACTACATTTGTTGATGTGTGTGAACATGACCAGTATTAACATTTGTACTGTGTGTGTTAGAACTCAGGTTCTATTCTTACTGCAGGATGCACCTTTGTGTCATAACTTGCTGTGCCTGCAAGGTTTCCATGAGATACTTTGCATAGACTTGTCAACATTTCTTCATATAGGCTGACCATTGCAATACTGTCATGGTTTAGTGGTTCAGTGCTATGACTATAGTGCACAGTATCCTGGGTTTGTGGCCCATCACTGCTTTATATTTTCATACTGAGCAGACCAGACTGCTTAAGGGCCAGTAGAGCAAATATGAGCATGTTGGCTTTTGTTCAGCTATGCCCTACTTAGACCAGGCTTGTCCGACATTGCTCAATATTAACCAACATTGCTGGACGTTGCCCAATTTTAATCAACATTGACCACAGTTGTACTAGTTGGTGTGTGCGATTTTGTTTACATATACTACATGGTGGTAAATGCTGTTTAGCACTGCTTTATATTGCTTAACACATGGCAATCATGCCTCAGGTGGTGCTGCAGGGCTGCCTATGTCGGATGCACATACTACACTCCCTATACATGTTTGAAAGCAGGTAGTGTCCCTTTTACTACATGTGCAAGTCAGAGAGAGGTATCATTTCCAGAGTTCCTACTGAGCCAGTGTATGTGCTATCTGTTGCCTCTTTGCCAAGGCCAAAGCATACTGGGCACACCTCCTTCTGCCTACTGGGGCATGCTCAGGTTGTTCCTCCTCCGAGTCACACTCTGCCTGTGATGGCCTTGGCAATGGTGGGGGCTGTTTGGCCTAGACCTATGCTGGTCCTGCTGCAGCTGTTTTCACAGGATCATATTATGTAGCATAGCACATACCATGACAATTTAGGTACATGTAGTTGGTGAGTACTGCAAGGCTCCACCAGATGTGTCCAGGCACCAGAACCATGACTTGAGCAGCCCAAACACATGCTTGATTACATTTTGTGTTTGTGCTTGTGCCTCATTATGGCATTCCTGTTCAGGTGTGTGTGCATTTCCAATTGGTGTCATCAGCCACGGCTCCAGTGCATAGCCAGCATCCCCCACTAGATGACCATGTGGGATGTCCCCACTGGAAAATGTCTGGTGCAGCTGTGTCAGATGCCAGATATGGGAATCATGGCAGCTTCCAGGGCAGCCAGCACACATATTCAGTATTATGCCCTGGGCATCACACATGACCTGGCAGTTGATGGAGGGGAAGCCCTTGCGGTTGAAGTAGATCCTACCCCGCTCACCGGCTGGTGCTTTGATGCATATGTGCGTGCAGTCTATTGCACCCACTACCTCAGGGTATTCCACTATTTGCTGGAAGAGATGCATATTGCTGGCCAATACCTCACGGGAATTGGGGAAATATACATGATCACTGACATGTACTGACATGGCTTCCAGGAACTGGTGCAGTACCCTGGATGCTGAGGCCTGTGATATCCCCATCATATCACCAGTTGGTCTCTGGAAGGTACCTGCTGCTAATATTCTTAGGCCAACACATACCTTGGTTTCCACTGGGATGGGTTCCCCTCTGTTGGTTCTGTGTGTGAGGCGTGGCCTGCACAGCTCAACAATTTGCTGCAAGAGGTCTCTGTCCACTCTATAGTGCTCCACTATCTACAGCTCATGTAGCCCCTCGTAGGTTACCCTGGGCCTGTAAACTCTTCTCCGTCTCCTCACTGTGGGTTGTCCAGCAGCATTCGCATTATCACCACCCTCAGCATGTTGCATATGTCGCCTTATAACAGCATTGGCAGCCCCTAAAATTTCTTTGTCTCAGTAAAGCTTTTTCAGTTTTCACTGCTATTAGCTTACTGCAGTGTTGCAGTGTCTCTTGTGTGAAACATAATGGACTGTTGTTTGCAGAGTTTTAAGTGCTGGGCTGGGCTGGGCTGGTGTACTGCCTGTGTAATTGCCTGATTCTGATTGTTTTCACCTGCTAACTCTGCTAGTACTCCCTGGTAGCTTCCTACTATTTGCTGTGCTTCCTTTTACCTTTCCATTTCCTCTTGGGGCAGCGCCGCGCACACGTGCAAACACGCGCACAGCAGCTCACACACGCGCACACATGCTTAGACGGACTAAAACTTGCTTATTCGTGTTAAAACATGCGCACACCGGTGCAAACGCGCTTACAACTCCTTAAACAGTATTATACATGCTTAGTCCGGGCTACACTCGCGCACTCACGCTTGCACACGCACACACTGTCTTACTCGGGTTTACAGGTGCGCACACACCCGCATACCCGCTCAGCAAGAAACTTTCGTGTTATCCATGGCATACACCTTCAATTTCTTGACTTTACCTAGCCTACCTGTTAACACACCTCTTTCAATGATGTGTAAATGACAGCTGACTCATGCCACTCTGCTCCAATGAGCTTCACTTATTTCATACATACCCCCCTCATGATGTCACCTATCTTCTACTCTGTTACTCCCATTTTCCTACTCCTACACTCCACTGACTGTGCTCATTTGCTATGTAAACTTGTGATTCACTATCCTAACCCTCATTTACATAGTATTGCCTACTAATGTTTGGTTACATCTCTTAGACTGAGCTTCCCCCCTTAGCAACCTCTACTTGGTGGCCATGTTGTCTTCAGCCTGCCATTCACTTGCATTGTAACTTCATATTAGCATTAAAATCCACATCTGTGGATCTTCATTATTGATTTTCTGGTTTTTAGAGCACAGCGCATTTGCGCGGTGCTGGTCTATGCTTAAACCCCAGAGATCTGGATGAAAAAAAAAGTTATTTTATTTTTATTTTGCATCACTTAACATTGCCAATGGCCGTATTTTTGCCCATTGGCATGCTTACTCATGTGAATGCATCCTTTTCTTGGAGCTGTCATGGCTCCGTTTTGCTATTTGTAGAACAATGCTCAGTTGTTAACTGAGTACATTTCTGCAAATAACATTACTCCTACTCGGACAGGTTTGGGTTTCCTGGATTGCAAATTTACCTAATTTGCAGAGCTTTCACCTGCAATTGAGGTAATTTGCATATCCAAGCTCTGTCCATGTAAGACTCATTTAAAGAGCTCTGTTGCATGCCCCTATCGGCTGTTCCTGGATCACTCGGCGGACATGTTGGCTGCATGGAGTCTTACTCTACTCTTAGACTCCATGCAAGCCTTTGTGAATTCGGCCCATTGTTTTTACTTTTCTTACTTTTTTATGGCAACAGTCTTATTTTTATATCTGTTGAACATTTTTGATGTATCTTATATGTCAACATGGTATACATAATTATGGGTTCCTATTACGTAATCGAAGTTTTACAACTTCGAACAACATATGGTCGAACCCATATGTTTGAAGTTGTAAAACTTTGAATACTTAAAAAAAAAAAAAAGAAAAAAAGGAAAAAGCTTGCCTGATTGTTTTAAGCAAGGGGAAAGCACCCCTGCACCTCCACACCCCCCACTCTTTAAATATACCAACTCTGAGATCACACTACAATGTAGTAAAGGGAGAGTTGGTATATTTAAAGAGCGGGGATGTGGGGGGTGTGGGGGTGCTTGCCCCCCTGCTTAAAACAGTCAGGTATTTTTTTTTTTATTTTTTTTTTTAACATTTTCAAAGTTTTACAACTTCGAACATATGGGTTCGACCGGATCTACCTCAGTACATCGACATGTTAAAAGAGCGAACACGAATTAACCGACGCCAGAAGATCGAAAGTCACTTCACCGATGCCAGAAGATTGACAAGGCAGAAGACCGACGGAGGAAGACACCGGCGCTGAGAACACTGCGATGGGGAAAGGATGTCTAAGTATGCGGTAGTGACGGACGATAGGGTGCGAGTAAGGTAAGTGTGCGATGTTGGTGGTCTGTAGGGGTAGGGGTGGGATAAGTGAGTTAGGGTTAGGGCGCGGGTTAGGTACGGGTGCGAGTAAGGTAAGTGTGCGATGTTGGTGGTCTGTAGGGGTAGGGGTGGGATAAGTGAGTTAGGGTTAGGGCGCGGGTTAGGTAAGGGTGCGAGTAAGGTAAGTGTGTGATGTTGGTGGTCTGTAGGGGCAGGGGTGGGATAAGTGAGTTAGGGTTAGGGCGCGGGTTAGGTGAGTGTGCGATAGTGACGGACCTTAGGGTAAGGGTTTGGGTTAGGGTTGTAGATAGTTGTGTATGTATGGGTTAGTGTTCGTTTGTAAGGATTTTGGTGTGCTTGTGTTGTGTGTGTGGGTTTTGGATAGGGGATTTGTTTTGTTTGTTGGTATGATGTGTCGGGTGTATGCGATGTCGTGTTTGTGCACTGTCGATCTTCTGGCGTCGGTGAAGTGACTTTCGATCTTCTGGCATCGGTTAATTCGTGTTCGCTCTTTTAACATGTCGATGTACTAAGGTAGATCCGGTTCGACCATATGGTGTTCAAAGTTGTAAAACTTCTACAACGTAATAGGAGCCCCATAATTATGCCTAATAACTGATGCCTCCAATTGTTTTTTTTTATTTGTTTGTTTTTGAAACTTTAAAAACTGGCATAAAATGGTTTTAAGGTGTTGTAGACTTTCTGATTTGTGCAAGTCTAGAGTCCTTGATTACCTAAGAAGAAACCTTCAATAGATAACGTGCCTTTCCTAGCTCATGATCTACTCCATAAAATAAATACACATTATCCCTTGAGAGCATATCTCTCTCTACTTCTGGTTCTTTCCAAGTATTTATTATGCCCATGTCATTGGAAAGCAGAACTACTGTAAATTCTTATTAAATCAAGATTCATCTTCTTAAACTCATATTCTGGAGGTCTAGATGATGACATGAATTTGTTCTGTGTAAGTTTATTTATTTTAGTTTTTAACTATTAACATTTGATTACTGGTAAGATCTGATTGGGCTTCAGAGGCCCATTTTCAGCAGAGGTCTGGAGAGAAAAGCTCTATGACAGACAAAGTATAAAAAGTCAAATTAAAAATAGGAATAAATACAAAATATAAATTTATAAAAAATCAATCAATTACAGCTGAAACAAAAGCAGAAACAGTGTAGATGCTCAGTTGTACGGTTCCATATGCTGTTTATTAAGTTCATTTTCAACATCAGGTGGACAACTTGTTATCGAAGGTGTTATCATCATATTCATTATTCAATATCATTTTGATTTACATTTTGATTTTGATTACATATAATATACAAGTGCAGTTGAATGCTTGAACGAAATAAGATTTATGAGTTCTAACAGTTAGAAAGGAAGCACATATTTTCTGGAAAGAAGTTTAACTTAAAAATGGAGGAAGTCCATCAAAAGTCCCAAGAACAAGGTGTTGTAAGTAAAACCAATACATGCAGAACAAACCTCAACTCCAGTGGAAAAGGTAACAACCAACAGTACACTGCCAAAAACAATGGCAAAACAATCTTTCCTTTGACAAAATATACTTTATTCCGTGTGTAAGTGCTTTCGTAATGAAACATTACTTCTTCAGACACATCAAATCCTTACACCTGATGCCTTTCATATATATACAAACTTGTTAAAAACCATCTAATCAAATCATACAAGTTTCTCTCCAAACTATAAAACTGGTTAACTAAATAGTTTAAACAATTTAAAAAGACATACACATATAAGACACAGTCAAATACCTATATACTACTAAAAAGTCATGTATAAAAATACAAAAATATTTCTAATCCATACATAAAACATTACATAAACCGGGGTCAGGACTGAATGATATGGTTCCCTCAAACCAATTTTAAAAGACAGGACACTAAAGCATTGATTTATCATCATTATTGTTTATGTAATGTTTTATGTATGGATTAGAAATATTTTTGTATTTTTGCGCTTACACGCAAAATAAAGTATATTTTTTCCTAAGGAAAGTTCGTTTTGCCACTGCTTTTGGCAGTGTACTGCTGGTTGTTGACTATTCCACTGGAGTTGGGGTTTGTTCTGCATTTAAAAATGATACATTAAGTGAAAGGTAACTTTCTGCCAAGAAAAGAGGTTCATAGGGTCATAGAAAGTTACTATGCTAATGGCTCAAGAGCCTTTATAAGCCTAGCCATATTTATCCTGAGTTTCCCCAATTGTTGTTGGTTAGCTGAGCAAAGTCTACAGAGGTGTCTATGATAGTTAAAAAAACACAATCCATTGATTCAAAGATGGCCGCTGTTCTGTAAACACTGCGGACCTACAGCTCTTCAATCTCTATGGAATAATATCAACCCAGAGGACAAACCAGGAATTATCTCAACATAAAACTTTAATCTAACAACTCTAATCAACACTTAAGACCTCCTGAAAGAAAAAAAAAACTAAAACAACAGCCAAACTACTAGGATTGTAACAGATTATCTGAAACAAAAGAGGGAGATAAGCAAAGGAAGCCGTGTGCTCAGGAACCTCTTCATCCTGAACTATATTAACAAACCGGGACGCTCCAACTACACAAAATGTCAAAAGAGGACAAAAACATGGACATTACAACAACAAAAACTAAACTCTCAGAATTATTATCACCTGAGAAAGATTTAAACTCTAAAAGACAGAAAATAACAAAGCAACAAGATACTGCTAAATCAGGAAATAAAAATAGAACAGATCAACCTGCAAATCTTGATGACATTAAAGCAGCTTTACTGCCTATTCAAGAGGCAATAAAAGAGCTCTCCACCCAACTACAAACATTTGGAAATTCTTTCAACCAAATAATAGAAAGAATGGATAAGTCAGAATCCAAAATCACAGAGAATGAAGAAAAAAGTCTTAATAGCCAAAAAAACTGAAGCACATGAAGTAGACATCCAAAACATGCAAGCAAAAATTACTGATCTAGAGGCAAGATCCAGAAGGAATAACATAATCATCAGAGGCATGCCACAAACTATACCTCATAATGATCTGATCCCATCTATTATCCAAATGTTTGCTACACTACTCAAAGACCCAAAAATAGCCCACCAAATAATAATAGAGAGGACACAGAGCTCTGAGAGAATCTCAAGCATCAAATAAACCAAGACCTGTATATGCCAAACTCCTAAACTTCCAGGATGTTAACACAGTTTTATTATCTGCAAAAAAAAGTGGTGGGTCCATAATATGGAATAATAACACAATATCACTTGCTCAAGATCTCCCCCTACAAATTAGACAAGCTAGACAACTGCTCTCTCCTTAGTGTAAGTTCTTAATTGACAGAAAGCTAAAATTTCAAATGGAATATCCAAATATACTGATATTCTATGTAGATGGATTAAACACTGAGTCACTAACCACAGAGAAGGAAAAAACACCTTTTTGGCAGTTTTTAAAAAGATTCCCACCATAGGTAGCTAGATATACTCACCGGAATGGCTCATGGAGTTCTTGAAATTGGATGCAAGCTCTGTGACCAGCCAGGGACCTTTTCCTCAATGACTTGCACTTAAATTGCTCTGGGCCCTGTTTTTTTCTCTGCAGGCCACGACAATCCACGTTTGTCCTGCCAATTTTCCCACAGGAGGAACTGTAAAGACATCTGCCATCTCCAGGAGGTCTGTCTGCAGAGAGGGCACTTCCAAAAGTCTGATCGTAATTACGGTCCCCCTATAAGAAACTAAGCAGTCAGCTTAGCTGACCAGATGATTCCTGAGGTATCTAAACAGAATGAAAATGAAAAGATAAGAGAAAAGTTGGAGAGAAAGTCGGAAATCTCTCTAAAAGTAAAGAACATTTCCAGTTGCTAAAGTTTATAATTTGTAAAGAGCACTACTATGCGCTGGTTTTAGTTAAAACAGATAAAAAATGTTTTATAATGTAGCAAACTGCTTACTGTTGCTTAGATTACACATAGAATGCTATAGCAATCAGGTCTTAGCAAATGCATTAAAGAGCGATCAGAATCGGCAGACTGTACCCGAGCATCCAGAGCAGTTACAAGGGAGAACTGGATAATAGCACCAACTTAAAATCATAGATAATGGTTACTGTGTCTATGTGTCAGTGCTCCTTAGTGATTCTTCCCCAGGCTATCACAGAATTAGAAAGTTTCCATCCTACATTGCACCAAAACTACTGTCTCTCAAATGTATTTGGTAAAGGGCCCTAAAACAGGAAAGTAGCCTAACTTTGGCAATAAAGAAATTATCTGTACAAAAACTCTGAGTTTACCATAGGGCTTAAATGGGAACACGGTTCTCCTTCAATGTTTAACATTGATGCTGGTAGAACTTGAATGTTACTGAAGGCTCTGTTTCTATAGAGGTAATGGGTTCAAAGAAGGGCAGTAACCTCTAACCTTTGCTGTAGTAGTTGTGGAAGTATCAGATGTAGATGGGCTGTTTTTCCAAAGATCAAGAACTTATGTGTGTATGCTTAGAATACTCTGGGCCTGAAGTTTGGAGAATTATTTATCTCCTTTCCTCTCTCATTTACCAACAGCGAGCAAACTCTTACTCAAAATGTAAATAGTACACAGGGAAGATTCCCACAACCAGTAATCAAGGCAATACACCTAAGAAAGAAGAGGTAGTCACATCACCTTATATAGGTCTACTTATTCTTTTCTATTTCTTCACCCTACTGATATTATAACTAAATGTCAGAAGACAGAATATCCCTTTTTTAAGTCGCAGTGGGTTGAAAACTACCACAATCCACTGGGTAAGGGAATGCTTTCTGTTACTTCACTGTAGCTGCACATACTAAAGGGTTTCAACATCCTTCCCAGACCTGCTAGAAGCCGTTGCAAATCAGACAAGTATACCACTTAGTACACCTTATGTTATAAACCATAATGCTATGACAAAAATTTGAGATTCCACAAAAATTTCAGAGTAAAACTTCAAGGCATTATCTGTTGTCTTGCCTTGCTATACATCTGCTTTATACTCAACTAATCCAGGGAAACACTTTTGATACCCATGGAGTACTAAGCTCTCGATGATAAAACCAGCCCAAATAGAGTTTAAATGGATGCATCAATATCTTTTCCCATCTACATCTATCCACTTATTGAAATGTTCATGCTCTACACCCTAGATAACTTGACCCCCTCCAGCTATTCCTCTCTTTCCTATATCTCTACTTATCTCTTATATCATTAACACATCTTCTCCTAACCCTCCTAATGTACCTTTCATAGACTGCCATTTAATGTGCGTCATCACTATTCTATCATACACTATCCTCTACAATATACACAACCCTTTACCACTCCTTCTGTATTCTTTTTCAAAGCAATTTTATTAAACACACATAATTAATAGACTTTGGCAACGAACATGTTATCATTTTTGTACTGCCATAACTAATTTGTAATGTAATTTATAACATTGTACCTAGATCACTCTACTGCATGCTGTTCTTTTAGGAAAATATTAGATTATCTTACTTGGTAGAACTTAGTTTACTGCCTTTTTCTCCAAATTATACAAGACTTACACATATCTGCAATGCTTTCTCCAGGGTGCAGAGGAATGGTTATAATTGAAATGTATGCCAAATAATGCTTCTGTAGTAGAAGCATGACCTGCCATGGCTCATATAATATAACTCTTGTTCAAAAATTCAACAATTCAATGCAAGGGCAGCAAATCATATTCTGATAATTACACCAAGGGTATCCAATAAGTTAAAGTGAGAGCATTAACATTTTACACCACACAAAAAGACCAATAAATGAACCGAGAGAATAAACAGATGGATCACAAGACTAAGGGATATAGGGAGACAATAAAAGTAAAAGGAAAGACCAAAGTGAGGAATATCTACAAAGAAGATATAACACAAGCTCGTATGCAAGGGCAGATATACACCCTAACCTTGTAATGGGGAAAAAGCAACATAATATTCTGTAAATACAGAACCCATCTACTCTCAAATTAAGGAGGGAAATAAACATAGCCAAGAAATCCCTCTCAAGGGAGGTAATGACCAAACATAGCGGAAGATTAGACCGGGAATTAATACTTATTATTAGTATCGTTATTAAAAATTTTGAGGTAACAGTTTAGAGTTAGAAAATTTGAATGTGTGTACCCGGCTTTAACTAAGACCAAGTTGGTTGTTGATATGTTGTCTAAATTATAATATTACATAGTAAAAGTCATAAGAGGAGACTTAGGTTACAAAGGTAGTGTTTTTTTTAGGGAATGAGTTGGGTAGGCTTTGTACAAGTTGTGACAAGTCATGCAGCGTTATTAATCTTCCCTTCCTCCACAAATTCTAACCCACAATATGATACTATACTACTATTACACAAACATACAAAGTTTAATTCTTTTCAGACCCTGCTTAATTCCCGGTCCAGGAAGCTAGTGGTTAGGCACAGGGAAGGGACGGGAATAAGAGAATGCTTTCATAACATGATTTTGATAAAAAGTGAACACAATCTGATCTTTATATTCAAATTTCAGGACTACATACATAAACCAAGAAGCTATGTAAATGTGGGAATTTGACTCATGGAATATCAAAGGGCTCCAGAACAAAAAAAAAGGAAATTGTTTCTACACCTTATTTTTCAAGCTAAGGCAAACTTTATACTAGTTCAAGAAACCCATCTAACTATAGAACAGTGGTCAGAACTCAAGGAAAAAAAATGGATAAGAAAAATTATAGCTTCGGAAGGCAAAACCAATAGTGCAGGAGTAGCTATAATTATTAAGAAACAATACAAAGATAAAATCACGGAAACCAAAATAGATAAAGAAGGAAGATGGTTCTATGTAATCCTTTCATCTCCTGCTTATCCTAAACCCATTTTACTACTCAATATATATGCACCTTGTAATAATAAACACTCTTTCTTTGCATCATTGTACCCTATCTTAAGTCAATACCATAATCACTATATGATTCTGGGAGGTGACTGGAACACTTATCAAAACCCAAAACAAGATAAATCAAGTGTACATTTGTCATACAATAAGCAGGCTTCGATAACATTAAACAAACTTAAATAGAACTTTAATCTGTATGATCCCTTTAAATATGGTAATAACCCAAATAATTCAAACAAATTTATGTTTTACTCCAACTGTCATAAAATGTGGTCGAAAATTGACTTTTTCTTAATTTCAGAAACACTAATTACTCTAGACCCTACAGTAAATATACATACAAGATACCTATCTGACCATTCTAAAATCACCCTAAACCTTATTGAGAACCCTAAAAACTCCACACTAAACCGAGGGTATAATTGGTCCCTGAACACCAATCTTTTAACTAAAAAGGAAATAATCAGAGAGATACAAGATACCCTTAAAACAACTCTGGAGAACCTATCAAAACAGCAACACCTCTCAGATATTGAATGGGCGGCAACAAAAGCCCAAATCAGGGGAATTTTTATTCAAAAAGCAACCTACCATAAAAGAATCCAACTCAGAGAGGAACAACAATTGGAGGCTAAAATAAAAGCATTGGAACAGGAACTAATAAAGAACTTCAATACACAAACCGAAACAGAACTACTGAAATGTCAAAAAGACCTTTACATGTTACACAATAATAATCTATCTTTCCATGAAACCAATATACTAGCCAAATATGCTAATTATGTTCAAACACCATCGCGAGCACTAGCAAGGATTATCAACCAGTCAAAGTATCCTCTTAAATCTCTGAAATAACCTATGAGAATAAGAATTACACAAAAATGATAATATTATTAACATATTTGAAGACATATACTCACAAACTTATGGAGCCCAGCAAACCTTACCCCTAAATGAAAACAGTAGAAAGTTCTTACAAAAACTTAATTTCCCAAAAATTGACATGAAACAACAAAAAGATTTAATAGATCCAATATCCATCGATGAAATAACATCAACAATCAAACAATTGAAATCCCATAAATCACCCGGCCCAGATGGTCTCACAGCAGAATTTTATAAATCATTTTACCCCATCATTGCACAAATCCTATTTCACATATTAAACTACATAATAAACAATAAAATTAATGATATACACTTTAATGCATCAAAGAAAAGGCAGACCCCCAAAACCCAGATAGTTACAGACCCATATCATTATTAAATATTGATACCAAAATTCTAACATCAATTCTGACTAACAGAATGAAAACACTTATGGATAAAATTATCCCTAGTGAACAATTTGGCTTTATAACATCCAGACAATTGAGTGACAATACACTAACATTACACACACTAATCTCATACGCTAACCAAAACAACCTAAACATATATGAACTCGTCATAGATGCCCAGAAGGCCTTTGATAGAGTAAACACAAAATTCTTATTTCAAATCCTACCTTACTTTAACATACCCCAAGAATTTATTCAAACCTTACAAATATTATACAACAACCCCTGCACATCATTATATATAAACAAAACCTGGTCTAAAAGAATCCAGATCAGAAATGGAACATGTCAAGGATGCCTTCTATCTCCATTATTGTTTAGCCTATATCTAGAACCCCTTTTTTAAAATATTAAACAAAAAATATATATATATATCATAATTCCCCAATAATATACAACACTAAAATTCCCCTATCAGCATTTGCGGACGACCTCAACATTTATTGTAGAACACCAACTACAGACATAAAGAAAATAATATCTGCTATTGAAGACTTCTCCACAATATCAAACTACAAAATGAACCTCAAAAAAACTAACATCTTCCCCTTGAAAACCCCTAAACCTTTCTCACTTTTACCGCTGATAGGACAAATAAAAATGGAAGAAAGAATTAAATACTTGGGATTACATTCTCCACAGATAACAACGATTTTTATTCAAATAATATAAAACAAAAATGGAACCACATCCTACTAGACTTAAATAGATGGAAAAATCTGAAATCACCACCATTAGCCAAAGTCTTGATTACAAAAATTAATATCTTACCTAGACTATTATACATCTTCATGTCTCCCAGCTAATCATATCCAAGAAATTCTTCAAGCAGATCCACATTGAATTTGCTAAATTTATATGGGAACCCAAAAAGAGCAGAATTTCATATGATAAGCTGATGACCCCTAAAAACAAAGGTGGTTTAGATTTACCAAATTTTGAAAGCTACTATCTAATTATAAACACCAATAGAATCTTGAGAATTGCAAGCTACAATACATCAGACAAAGCTTGGTATCCGCACTGGGTAAGAATATATTTTAAACATGCCAAAAGCCTGGATATAAACCCCAAAGCACTGCCATTCCTAAACAACAATAGTATGAAATCATATAATCTAATAGAACCCCTTAAATATTCCATAGCACTAACACAAAAACTTTTTGAATCATTAAACCTGCTTCAACCCATGATGATATTACAACCTATACATAAAAACCCCAACTTTAAAATAAATAATCATATGATAGACTTAAAATGCTTCCCCTATATAATAAACATAACCATACAAGATATATACCTATACTTAAACTATTCTATTCAAAAAATAAGAAATCAAATGAACCTTCCTAAATCATATTTGCTGATTCTGAGACAGATTAAAGAAATGTGTATGAGTTATCTTCATGATATCACCATTAATAAAGAAGAAATAATGAAATGTAAATTACTACGAAAAACTCTTTTACTAAACAAGAAATATACAGCATGCTCATACATAATGATAAAGGATATGAAATTTCAAGATCATATACTCATATCGGACTATTGGAGGAAAAAACTCCCATCTATTGAGAATCACAAATTAACCCAATCAATCAACCTAACAGTAAAATCCATATCACTTCAAAAGTTAGCCTTCACTCAACTCATGATATATAACTATGCGTATTACACGCGCCTTAGCTTGCATAAATTTAACTCTAAAAATTCCCCAACTTGACCACACTGTAAAGATAAAACTGCTGACCTTTTCCACATGTTCTGGAGCTGTAAATGTGTATTCAAACTTTGGAACTCCCTGAAATTGCAATTACAAAAGATGGGCTATCAGTCATCAACGCTCACCTGGGAATTTATGATATTACATATTCCCCCAAATAATTTATCTAAAAACCAAATAACCATTCTTATTAATATCTTTCTATTAATGAAACTCTACATAGCCACCAACTGGCTTAACCCGTACAAGAACTCCTGGGAGAATTTCAGAATTTTGGCGATTAAACATATACTAGCCCATAAATACATAATAAACAAACAAACCAAAAATCCCAATCACTTTAAACTCTGGGAACAGATTTTTAACATTATACTTACATAAACCACTAATCAAAGATATAATACAACATACACAAAAATCCCAGCAACAGCATGTAGTCATAAATCTAGATATTGTTACTAACCCTGGATATTGCATTCAGAGGAAGTATATGAAGTTAACCAGCTTTATAAATATGAAACTATGAAAGCATCTATGTACATAGTGTAAATATGTTTAATTGTATTCTCTTAGTTATGATTTAGTATAACCTGAATGCAGAAAATATGTATTACACACATCTGTATATGCTAACTTGTATACTGTTGAAATATAAATAAATAAATATTATTGACAAAAAAAAAAAAAACACAATCCACAGAGGTAACGGTTCAAAGGAGCTTTACTTGATATGACCACTAAATACAATCTGGTACCCCAGCCTTACCCCTTCAAGGGATACAAAACTACTCAGCGGCTCATTATTTATAACAGGTGAACACCTCCACAATTACATATGATTAACTTCCTTAAAGTGCCCAACAGCCTTACACACATATCATAAATAAACAAATGTATTTTATTTTATAAATATGTAAACCTGTATGTATATATACACTTTACTTTATGCAAAATTTACTAATAAATCACAAAGTCTTAGAATTCAAAATTAACATTTGAAAACCTTAACATTTTTATAAATAACATTTATTAAATCACATTTCATATAAAAAAAAACTTTAATTCACTAAGCTGACCTCAAGATTAAGACCCCTAGGATGTAAAGTTTTAAAATTTAAAATTAATTTACTCTCTAATTCATTCAACTTCCTGCTTACCAACCCGTGCAAAACCTTTTGTGCTAATATGGTAAAAAAAAAAGAACCATCATCTCTAGCATGTATAGCATTAAAATGTTCACCCATTGGACTCATCATATTCTTATTGCAGATGTCCCACAAATGTTCCATTATTCTTATTTTTACAGGCCTCTTTGTCTGTCCTATATACCATTTGATGCTGCTGCATCCACACCCCATAATATAAATCACACCACGAGTTGCAATTAAATCTTCCCTTTCAAGTGAATTTACACCCATTTATGCTTGTGCCTGAAATGTTCAGAATCCCACCACATACATTACAGTCCCACAAGCAAATTATCCTGCTTACTCTTGCAGCACATTGTATAAAGCCATGTTCAACAAGTCCTTTAAATTTGAATATCTTCCATACTAAAATTTCATAAAGCAAGCGAATAAATATCCCACCACCTCATCCATACAGTGTGCCACAAATACAATATTATCCGTTTTACTATCTCAGAAAATGCAGAATATTTAGAGACAAAATACAAATCTTTCTTACTATTAACATGGACCATTCTATCTTTAGAAAACCTTATAAAATTTTACTCACCACAGTGCCTTTAAATTATTCTCTCCCATTTCTTTGTCTTCTCTAGGGCCTGATTTAAAATATCTTCTTTATAATCCCTCCTTTTTAATCTCTCCTTTGCCTCTAACAAAAATTTGAACTTAAATTTTTCATCAGTGGTATTGCAGGCAATTCGTTTAAATTCACCATGCGGAAGTGAATCTATTAAGTGAGGAAGATGCATACTATCAGCATGCAAAAAATGATTAACCACAGAGAGTTTCCTAAATGGTCTGTGCTGAATCCTACACAAGCCTTCTACATAAAATTCTACATCCAAAATCTGAATGGAAGAGCCATCTTCCATCATGGAAAACTTCATTCCATGATCATTCATGTTTAACTCAGTAATAAAATGACCCAAACCTGATTGGTGTCCCCTATAACTAAAAATAAGATCATCAATGTAACGTTTATACATAACCACGTGATTCCTGTAAACTCGGAACCATAAATATACCTTCTCTCAAAAAAAATATATAAATAATTGCATACATAGTTACATTACAGTTCCCTTTTTCTGAAGGAAAATTTTGTTGTTAAACCTGAAGTAATTGTTTGTTAAACAAAACTCAAGCAGTCTGACTATGAAGGCAATATGGGGACCTTTATCTATAATGTCCCAAATGGCCTCTAAACTCAATATCAGCTGATTTTTGGTATATAATAACTTGACATCTACAGAAACCCAGTAATAACCCTCCTGCTATTTTATTTGACTTACTACTTCACACATCTGTTGAGTATTTGTGATATGTGCTGGAAAGTTGACTAAATATTCCTTGAGTAAAGAATTGGAGATATTTGTTCTGTTTTGACATTCTATCCTGTGCTGTGACATCTATAGCTTTATTGCTGCTGTGTATCCATAGGTGTTCCCAACAGAATCCTGAAACAAAAACAGGTCCATGTCACACCTTTTATTGTGTAATTATACAGCCATTGCAACATCATGCAACATAAGGTACACAAAATTATGTGGCTTACTTATTACAAATGTCAACACACAGTATCTGTCAGTAATCACTACAAGTGGTATGGCAAAACAACAATGCATTACACATGTAGATGTTAATTTATACTGGGCATCATACACATATCTTAATTTCCCTGCATTCATGATGAGGATGACAGGGATGTGGCACAGGTATCATCACTTACACAGGGTGTTGTGTGGGGGTGCAGGAGGCCTAGGTTGACCCAAAAGGTTGACAGCATGTGTGTGAGTCAGGAAGGGAAGCAGGCAAGATGGACCATGAAAATGTGCAGTGTGTGTGTCTGTAGGTGCACTGCATTTGACAGTGGTGTGTGAGTGTGTGAGTGTACCCAGTCAATCTCAGTGTTAGCACTACATGTGTGTATGTTGGACAGCTTTGATTCATGCATAGCAGAGCTGACAGTTCACCATCTGTGACCCTGAACATGAGAACTGTCTCTGCCAGGAGTTGCACTAGCACCTTCATGCCCAAGGTAAAAAGTGGTGCTAGTACCTGACAATGACTGCTCTCTGCTGAGACCATGTCTTCCATGGGAATGTCCAGGACCATGAGCCCATCACCTGCCACATCTACAGGATCATGATTGTGCATGACCATGTGGACTCTCAGCAGATGAGGTTGCTGACCTACCTCCACGAGGCCAACTCTCACCTCCAACCACACATTTCAGCACAGACACTTTGCGTTCCAAGGCAGACACTGTCTCAGCCCACCTTCTTTCCACTGCATCAGTGAACCAATCCAGGGTGTCCCAAATGTGGTGGAGGCAGTCAAGGATGTCAGACTCTGCTGTATCCATAACCCTGACCATATGCCTGGAGTTCCCTTCAGAATGTGCCTGTGCCTCCATGATGGCCCGAAACATATGCCAAGTGAACCATGATGTAACACCTACAACAGGTGGTAGAAGGACAGCAGACCTCCTACAAGCATTCCTGTCAGTTTGCATGTGTGGAACATTACCAGCTCTCTGGCTATGGCCAGTGTCTACATTCACTGGACCCATAATTGCCACACTTTCCTGTTCAATGTCCCTACCCTCTGACTGTCAAATATCTGTTGTCTCATGAAACTGGGTATGTGTAGGCATACCAACTGTGTGTTGTGACAATGTGGGCAGAAAAGTGATCTCAACATCTGGGACAGATTCAGCCCCTGACACCCCTACCTGTACCTCACTGTGGCCACCATTATTATTAGAGTCTGAAGAGACACTGATATCAGGTTGTGTAGGGGCAGAGACCAACCTCCCTCCCAGTCCCCTGTGATAAGAAAGGAAAAAGCAGCACATTAATACCTGCACTATTATGCTCTGCAGTACTATGTTGCAATATATGTACAACTCTATACACTATTGGCACTACTACAGACCTGTTGAAACTCCAACCTCATATAGTAGGAGAAGAGGACATTACTTTTCCACAAACAGCTGTAGTTACTTGCAAATAAAAGCTCTTTACACAACAATCTCATCAACAACAATGAGGTACTCTATTGACATTTGTGAAGACTCTGTACAGTTGACACACATGGCAATCTGCAATGTCCTGACAATACTGTCACATATATCAGTGTGGTCGCACCTACAAGGCATGCATATGACTCTAACATGTTCACAGTCAGAAAATATACGTGCAGTTGCCAATCATGCTGACAGTACACCAATCCAGGCAGCAGGCCTGGTATGACACTTTAGGCATTACATTGTTGTAAATCTGCATCTATAACAAAACAGTCATGCATACCAAGAGCAGGAGCATGGCCTTGCCCTATACCTAATGGACCTGTGAAAAGTTGAGGGAGAGGTAATTTCAGTACCACCACATGTTGCACCACAACAAGGCAATATGTCCATATCTCTCACATTTACAGTAGCTACTGTGTTAATTGTTACATCAGTCAACATTTGAGCATGGGAGTCAAACTGCAGTTAAACCCTCCCTCCCAACGGACACAAATCTGACACCCATGTAAGAGCATGTACACCCTGACACACTGAATGCTACAGTATTGCAATGGTGATCAAACTAAGTTTACCTGCATGCTCCTCTGCCATGCAAACTGTGGCACCCACATCCACGGTGTATGGTGTGATGGATGTCTAGGAGCTGTCTTGTGTGCCTAGGTTTGCCAGTAATTCCTCAGTGGCTGAGAGTGGTTGTTACACTGCAGGCCCTCCACCAGTGATGCCACGATCCCTGGCTACATCTGCTGCTGATCTAAGTGCAACATTGATCATGTCCATTACGAGGTGTCGAACCTGCTCATATGTCCTGCTCTAATGACCTGTGGCATTCACCTCATGGACAAGGTCAGCCCACAATGATGCCCACTTTTCCCTGTTTTGCCTCTCCCAGACAATAGGAGTTCATGGTGTTGCCAGAGGCCTTCAAGTATAATATCATTCTCCACATCCATGAAAGCTGTACAGCTTCTTGGGTACATGTTTCCTAAAAGATAACAAAATGGGAACACATGTCAGGATCACATATGTTGAAGTACACTATGTAAAGATACAGCAGGAACAGAATGGCTGCAGTATCCAATGCTTGATCACACATGTCATATTTCACAGTGTACAAACATGCTAAGCATGTAGATACTACTAAGATACAAGTGATAGTCAGCTATTCCCGTGTGTGCCATGACAGATACTGCTATATGATCATACACCCAACACTGGAGTGCATGGTAGTGTGTCCTCTAGGGGCAGCCTAGCTGATAATATGTCAAAACAACAGTGCCAAACGAATAGCAGTGTGCTATTAGAACCACTATAATGGGACAGTCCCATGACACCAGTGTGCCACATTGACAAAAAACATTCCACCCCTAATGTATTGTACATCCTCTGTAGGTGTAATAGGTCTGGAGAACAATGACATGTCATTATCACAGTTTTATGCAAGGTTTAATGCTGTAATCCCTATTCCCTGTAAGTATATTCACATATCTGCATCTTGTTGTAAACAAAAAGGTTATATACCTGCTGGAGTGCAAAACTCCTCCATTGATATGTGGTGATATTGCAAACACATGTTCTATGTGCCGAAAGTGTTATACATAATGGTTTCCCATAGCCAGCAAGTTTGCCTTTTAACATGTTTCTCATTAGCAGGTGATTGCC
This sequence comes from Protopterus annectens, assembly GCF_019279795.1. Lineage (NCBI taxonomy): Eukaryota > Metazoa > Chordata > Ceratodontiformes > Protopteridae > Protopterus > Protopterus annectens. The sequence continues at coordinate 999,170,399 of NC_056745.1, read as the reverse complement.
TCTTAACCAATCTGTGGTTCTGAAATGCTAATTGCAGCCAACACAGCTGATTTGCACTATCATCGGCCAATGACATGCAATGACTGTACAAGATATAAGGCCTTCATGTAGATTAGCAGCCCTTTCTGATATGATATGCTGGACATTACGGGGTGAGGAGACTATGTAATTGCAAAGAGTAGGTCTGTAGCAGCCACCTTTACATAGAGATGTGTATGCTACAGGCTGCAGCTGCTGCTGCAGGTAATAGACATAGGCAGAGAGTGTGAACACTTTGGAGGACAACAAGTTGCAGGAGCAACTGTGGGAGCTGTGTCAGCCTTGTTGCAGAGGCAGAACCAGAGTGAGGGTACCCATTCCACTCCAAGTAAGGCATGTGTTTAAGGTAAGTATGTTAGGCAACAGTATCAATAACGGAGTACTAGGCAACATGTTTGGTGTGTCCTTGAGCATCTGCATAAGGTGTCTGTGAGGCATTTTAGAACAGAATTCTATCACATGCTTTAAGCTATAAACTTTAAAGAACTTTTAATTTGAAACTGTTACCTGGTAAAAGGTTTCTAAGAAAAGAAGACTGAGATAGCTGTTACCAGTATGCTGGCAGGATATGAAACAGCAGATGACTAGGTAAAACAGAAATATCAGTGTGTGTGTGTGTGTGTGTGTGTGTGTGTGTGTGTGTGTGTGTGTGTGTGTGTGTGTGTGTCTGTTTGTTAAGAGAAATCAGATGTACTCAGTGACCCATCATATGATTTAGCTAAACCCATAGCTAGGGAGGGGTGAAAGGGGTGGTTGCTGCAGGAGTTAACTGCTAGGGAACATGATCAGCATTTTACAAGAAGTTCTAGTCAATTCCATCAAATCAGTGTTGTGATCATTTTTGTTGGGTAGCTGGGCACAACTACAGCATCAATAGTCATTTAACCATAATTGAGATGACGGTTGCTGAAATGATGTGGTTACACTGTGTATGTGTGTGTGGGGGGTGGCACACGAGTGTGTGTTAGGAGCTTTAGCAAGGAACTAGTACAGCTTATTGACACAGATTCAGAAAGTGTCAGGCAATAGAAGAGCTATTGTTTTGCTCTGAGCACTTTTATGGGTGGGTGCAGGGGTAGCAACTGCAGGCCTGCCCAGGGTGTCAACTGATATAGCTACAGCTCTGGCTTCAGCTTCAGGGTTTCAAGAATGTTAGTCCTGAACTAGTTATTAATTTGTTTAGTTATTAATAATTTCTCTCATTGACAACAGTAGTCCAACTTAGCTGTCATAACTTCTTTTCATTGGAGGCCCAGGGAGAAAAGCTTCAGTAACAAAATGGAAATTTATACAAGAAAAAATATAAAGCTTATAAGGAGCTAGTTACTATAGTAAAGGATTGCGTAGCATTGGAGAAGACAAATATAACATGCTATTGTATGCCTGTAATGTTTGCATATTTACCATGAAATGGGCTTTTATTGTCACTTTTAAAGAATAGCCAAAAAGGAATATCAAGTCATAATGTTCAATGAAGGTAACTGCTGTATCCTAGTTCATTAAAAAATAAATGATTTACATAATTGTTAACTCAGGCATATTACAAAAATTAATGTTTCAGTCTCTTTTACTATATAGAAGTAGAAGGTGAGTGTAGGAGTGCATGAATTAACATCAAGGTCCTTTCTGAGTCTGTCTTAAAATATTTAAAATGTTGTATATTTAAAAAAAATGAAAACAAATCACTATGGTACTACACAACAGCCACACCCTCATTAAAGATAAAATATGGGTTTTAAACATTACTAATATTTGTTCCATTCATACTACTGAAAAATTCCATTGTGCTAGTCTTCAAACAAAAAGATTACACCTTTAGTTAGTTTGTGTAGAAGATGATACGTTTCACTTGAGGGCCCTCTTAGTTACAGCAGGTAAATTTCATGTGCTGACACATAAAGTGCACAGCTTAAATGAGTTGTAAATGTTTCATTAGTGGAATTCCTTAATTCCTATATGCAATAACTACTAATGTAACATTTTAAACCTATGCCAAATTTTCTTGTACTAATATGTAGTGACTCTAGGCCAGATTCATAAACATTACAACAAAGTGCAAACTTTCTGAATTCAAGAACAGCCCTACCATAAAGTGCGTGTGTCTATTCACGGAGAAAGTTTACACTAACTGTCCACATAGTGTGCCCTTTGTGGTAACCCTTATAAAACCACCCTTTTATCTTTAGTGACTGCAGATTTTTTTTCTAGCGTGGTTGTTTTTGTTACTGTATGTTCATACTGGAGCTTTAAGCTTCATATTTTCTCTTGTATGAAATTCCACTTTTTTGCTGAAGCTTTTCTGCCTGGGCCTCCAATGAAAAGGAGTTATGACAGCTAAGTTGGGCTGCTGTAGTCAATGAGAGAAATGATTAATAACTAAACAAATTAATAACTAATGATGATCTATACCTTGTACAACTTAATCAGTAATGTATGGGCATACATTGATGGTATTATTATTATTATTATTATTATTATTATCATTTAAATCTTTCTTGTTTACATTTTTACAAATATCAGAACAATCAGATTACTTTAGAGAACCCATCCCTACTCAGCTCAGATATCACAATCACAGACAACAGACACATATGGAACATCATAGATTTCTTTTCTAGGATTACTGAAGACATAGTTTCAGTGCCTCAGTACAGGTGGAGGTTTTTACAGTACTGACATGATACAGCTAGTGAGATATTTACAGTCTGTGTCAAATTCCACAATATGATATTATCGAAGCAGATTTACATCCCAGTTATGTAGTTATGTTGCTTCATCAACCACCATCAGCAGCAGCAGCAGGTGTGGCCAGTGATTGTTATGAGCAACTGGATGAGTATGGTCAGCAAGAGTTCTTAGGCAACATCTCCCTCCCATGTATTAAAACTTTTCTCAAAATTCAGGATGTCATTATGCCCATTGTTGAAACTTAAATCAGTTTATTTTATGTATGTTTGTTATAAGAGAAAAAAAAGCTAAAACATGTATTTTTACTGTTCATTTTTTCCCATGTAGGGATATTACCTGTATTTTGATAGTTTTTATAGTTGATTATATGTGGCTATGTTCTTAAAAGAATTTTGAGAAATGTTTTAATACAGGTGAGGGGAATGTTGTGTGTTTAACCAATAAGAGGGTAGGAGTGAGTATTTGATTGTAGTTGATGTGGTATTCATTCTGATGATCTGTTACCAAGACGAATGTGCTAAATAAAGTGCCTGCATGGGATTTTCAGCTGGTGTCGGATTTGTATATGTAGCTCTTCAGTCTGCCCTGCAACATAGCCTTTGGCCAGCATGCCACCACATCCCCTGATCAACACCCTTCCAGGACTGCACTGTGCCATGCCTTGCATGGCTCAGCACTGTGAATCACCATTTGTCCGTACTGAGTATTTCTGTGTTCAATCTCTGTTGCTCCATTCTTGGGGGTATACAACTGACCCATTCTGTATATATTGCTTTAAGTTTGCTTGCTTTCCCTTTATACTACAACTTTTAATACTCTGTATTCCTTTGCTTATCATATGTTTTGTACATATTCTCATCATGTAAAAAAAATAATGTATCTTACTGGCCCACTGTTCTCTTACACCTGTCATATGTGCTCTCCTTGTATGCATCCCTCTGCCTAAACTTCTTCCCATGATACTAGTATCCTGTGTACCCCATTCCTCTTTATTTTAATAATGATAACGGCATTTGTGATACTTTCCTTATGTTTACTGGAGCCACAAAAAAGTGAGTTGCTCTTCATCAGTTTTGCCACATTGTGAATTGCAATCTGAAAATGTCAGGAACAAAAACGTTTTGTACAGAAGCAAGCCTCTATATGCCTCTGTCTTATATATACCAGCTCGGTGGTCACATAACAGTAAGGAAAAGTGAAAAGCATTATTGCACTGCACTGCATAACCTGCTTGTACAATATAACCACATGCAGTTTTGAGAAATCACTATTAAAAGAAATCAAGGCAAAGCCAGTTTTGGCCATCTCTTAGGCTATATTCATATACTGCCCTTCAATGGAATACTGCCCTTTGAAACTCTTAACTGACATGAAGGGCTCAGGCAGCTATGTGTCATTCCAACATTTTAGTCAGGAAACAAGCTATCATTGCATGGGTACATTATTTTTAAATATTTCTTACATGAAGATAGCATTTTAACACACTAAAACCAAGAGAAAAATTAACATATGTTGGCTAATTATTGAATAGAAAAATAAAGTACAATAATAGGTAAAGTATTTATAGCAGGATGGCTGCAGGGAAAAGATCAACCTGGGGTGTTTTTGAGTTCAGTAATAATTTACAGACAAGCAAGTATTACTGCACCTTAAAAACTGATGGTAAGAGATATAAGAGGATAAATTATGGAAATGAGCAGGAAGATAAATGGACAGAAGATGTATTGTAGTTATTGGTAGTGTGTGAAAGAAAGTTGAAAAGTAAGTGTTTAGGATATTAGTGCTGTGTCAGAAAGACAATAAGGTACCAAAGATTGGGAACAAAGTGACTGTAAGAGTTGGAGAAAAGTAATCTGGGAAAAGCTAGCTAGCTGGACATGCCGACAAAGATGTTATATGTGCTATTTTGATGCAGATTTATACATAAAGTGGTTAACAGTGGTATGTACATGTATTCAAGTTATTTGCCTGAGACATACATATCACAAGTTGTATGATCAGTAAAACATTGAGTATGTTGGAAATTAGGGCACTAAAACGGTTACAGACGAGGTATCAGAAAGATAATGAGGAAAATAATTTTAGCAAGCTGTCTTCGAAAGTAATACAGGACAAACGCAGGTGATAATTTGCAATCATAGTTCTACTTTTTCTCTAGCCTGCGATTATCTTTAAAAAGACAAAAATGTAGAGCTGTACTGATTTTTTTAAATATGTAACAAAAAAGACTGAACTTATTAATTCCAGCCTGCCCAGGAGGAACAGATCATCTCATTCTAATTGAGCTACACATGCAAACGTGCAGATTCTTTCAAAGCTGTGTTACTTTCCTTCTGTTTTTTTTTTTTTGTTTGTTTTTTTTGGTTCATCTCAGGCATAATGGAAATTGATTGCTCAATGCTAAACTTTGATGTAGGCTGTTGAGACTGAAATTTGTGTATTACATTATTACATTTACAAACTGTATCTTCTAGTAGCTTTAACATTGCCTAAACATTTTCCACTACCACCTCTTCTTTTAAAACAGGACTGCATCCTTCCAGCAAGTGCTACAAATTATTACATATTTTAATTGTTGCTGCTTGTACTGTTTGCATAAAGGTTACAGGAATCCAACTGTTTTTTTTTTTTCACTGCCAAATAGGGTGCCTTTATTGCAAAAAGGACCAGAGGGTAATTGTTCCCTTTTGCCTATTCTTATCTCTTCTCTTTAAGTTTGTGCTATCTTGGAGTTTGCATACATTGATATACATATATACGTACATAAATGTGTGTGTGTGTGTTTATACACACACACACACACACACACACACACACACACACACATATATATATATATATATATATATATATATATATATATATATATATATGGGTCTACTTTGGATGACCGAAAGCCAGTTCGCCGACATAAAACACCGAGACCAAACAACCGAAATGAAGGTGATCGACAAGGTGAAATCCAGCCGAAAAGACCGACATGGCAGCGTGTAGCGACTCGGTAAGTGTGCTATAGTGAGGGATTTAGGGTTAGGATGTGGGAAAGGTGAGTGTGCGGTAGTGTCGGACTTAGGGTTCGGGTAAGTGTGTGATAGTGACGGACTGTAGTTAAGGGGCGGGTTAAGTGAGTTAGGGTTAGAGTGCGGGTAGGGTGAGTGTGCGATAGTGACGGGCTTTATGTTTTAGGGTGGGTTAAGTGAGTTAGGGTTAGGGTGCAGGTAGGATAAGTGTGCGATAGTGACGGACTTTAGGTTTAGGGGTGGGTTAAGTGAGTTAGGGTTAGGGTGCGGGTAGCAAAAGTGTGCGGTAGAGTCGGACCTTAGGGTTAGGGTTTGGGTTAAGGTTAATGGATATGTAATTGTGTGTAATGTGTAGTTTACATTTTGTGTGTCAGTGTAATGGTGTTCGGTTTTGTGAGTTGTCGGTATTGTGTGTTTTCGGTTGTTTGGTCTCGGTGTTTTGCGTGTCGGCGAACTGGCTTTTCGGTCATCCAAAGTAGACCCATATATATATATATATATATATATATATATATATATATATATGTGTGTGTGTGTGTGTGTGTGTGTGTGTGTGTGTGTGTGTGTGTGTGTGTATATATACCTATATATAGGTTCATAGGTTCATAGGTTCATACTAGGCTATCTGCCCTGGGGCAATTATAAGCCTAGCCCGATTCTGTATGGCTTACACCACCCCTTGATTTGAGTATACTGTGCCCTTTTAAGGTTTAGTTTACTGTGCCTCTGTCTAATAGTGACACAGGAGTAATCCCTGGGACAAACCTATGATCCCCCATCCACCTATCAAGATTCTTCTTGAAGAGATTCAGTGAGGTGCTCTGCCTCACATGAACTGGAATTCTATTCCAGAGCGAAGGGAGCCTCTGGGTTATGAACCTGTCCCTCCAGCAAGTTTTATTTATTTCTGTGCTGAGGTTCAAGTCCCTCGAGCATGTGGCTCTAAGGGATTTAGATTTACTGAGGTGGAGCATGTCCATTAATTCTGGATTTGACATAGCTTTGAATGTCAGGCATAGATCACCTTGAAGTAGGCGGTATGCAACTGAGTAGAGCTGGAGTTTTTTTAACTGAGCAGCATATGGCATCTGTTTGAGACCCTTGATCCTCTTGGTGAGATACGTTTGGGGTCTTTCTAATTGCTGCAGGTGTCGGGTAAGGTACATCCCAAAAGGGGCATTGTATTCTATGATGGGCCTGATGAGGGATGAATAAAGGGGCAAGATTACCTCTCTTGATCTAGATGTGAAACCCTTTGTGATGAGGTGGGCTATGTAGAAGGTCTTACTAACCACTTTGGCAATGTGGTTTTCAAAGGAGAGATTGCTATCAACTTGGGTCCCCAGGTCCCTAATAACTTTCTCTGTACTTAATGGGTTTCCGCCTATGTGGTAATTTGTGGGCACATTGTTTTTGCCAAAGGGTATGACTATACATTTTTTGGCATTTAGCTTTAAACCATGGCGCTGACACCAGTTATCTGTCTCTGTGAGACCTTCTTGAAGGATGTTTGTGTCAGCTGGAGAGTTGATTATGGAGCCCAGTTTGCAGTCGTCTGCGAACTTGGTGAGCCATAGTCCTCCCACGTTTGCCTGTACCTCGTAAAAGTATATACCGAACAAGAGTGGTCCCAGGACAGAACCCTGTGGGATGCCACTTGTGACCGGTTTCAAGTCTGACATGGCTCCAGCAACTCTCACTCTGTGGGTTCTGTCTTTGAGCCAGTTTGCGACCCATCTTGTGACATAGGGGTTTATATTTAAGCTGGATAGCTTATCTATGATGCCTGAGTGGGGTATTGTGTCAAATGCCTTTGCAAGGTCCAGATAGGCTGTGTGGACTACCTTCCCTTCATCTATGGCTTTGGTGACTGTTTCAAAGAAGTCAACCAGGTTCAAAAGGCAGGATCTGCCCTTGACAAAGCTGAACTGGGTAGGATCTAGTGTCTGTAGGTCCCCAATGTCTTGTTTTATGATCTCCATGATGATCCTATCCATAGCCTTGCAGACTAAGCTAGTCAGGCTTATGGGGCGATAGTTTCCAGGGTCCGTAGAGGCTCCACCTTTGTGGAGTGGGACCACTGTTGCTGTACGCCATTCTGTGGGCACATATCCTGTAGTGAGGCTGAGATTGTATAGCTGTTTTATTTGAGGGATTAGTTCCTCTTGGAGTTCATGTAGAACGCAACCTGGGACGCCATCTGGTCCCATGGAAGCAGTGTTTTGCTTTGGAGAGGGCAGCCTTCACCTGAGCATCAGAGATTTTGGGGAGGCACCCCTCTGCGGGGATAGATCCTTGCTCTTTTGGGGGAGGGGAGAAGTTTGCACTGAACCTGTCTGCCAGGATATTGGCGATGTCTGTGGGTTCAGTGTATTTTTTGTCATTTAGAATCAACTCAGAACAAGTCTGGGAGTTGCATCCCAGGTTTCTAACATAACTGAAAAAAGCCTTATGATTGTCTTTGGTGTCCTGTGCAATTTTTCTCTTGAAGCTGGCCTTGGAGGATTTTATGAGGGATTGTAATTTTTTGCTAGTACTGATCAGAGATGCATTCCCTATTAGGGATTTTGCTCTATCATGTAGTAGCTTCCTCCTTCTGTTGTACAGTTTATTTATGGCAGGGGTCCACCAGACTGGATGCCTGCCTTTGGATGATTGGGTCTTGGTTTTGTTTGGGATAGCATGATCCATGCATTCCTTGAGATGTCCGTAGAATGCATTTATATAGGATTCTGCAGTTTGGGCCGTAGTTTCCACTGGCCCTGGGGCCTTGAAGAATTCCACTTCGGTTTTGAGAAGTGAGAAGTTTGCTTTTGAGAAGTTTTTTACTGTGGTTTTCTGGGCTGGGGGTGGGGTCGGGATGTGGACATCCAGTGAAATTAATTTATGGTCTGATCTTACCAATGAGGGATAAACTTCTGGTGTGGAGCATAAAGTCCCCATGTTGGTAATGATCAGGTCTAGTATGTTGTCCCCTCTTGTGGGAGTGGTGACTAGTTGTTCCATAGCATTTGAGTTTATAATTTCCAGGAACCTTTGGGCTAAGGTGCTGGGGCTTGAGTAGTGCTCCCAGTCAATGTTTGTGTAGTTGAAGTCCCCCAATATAATGGTGTTCGGAGAGATCTTCATTTTCTCCAATGTTTTCAGGAAAGCCGAGTGGGATTCCTGACTTTGAGAGGCTGGTCTGTAGGATGCTATCAACTGAAAAGCAGTCTTGCCCACTGTTAGTTGCACATGGATGGTCTCCGATACTTCGTGCAATGCCACTAACCTGGAGGTGTGGATATCCTTGATAA